>NC_090727.1:66914729-66932229 GCF_036898095.1 Palaemon carinicauda | reverse complement strand
TTCACCAGTCAGGGCCGTTACCACATCGGGCACCACAACCCTAAAGAAAGATAAAGATGAAAAAAGATTTTGCTACATGAGATATAAATTTTTTAGGAACTCCTGAGTTCGTGAATCATACAATGCGTATAATACCCTTAAATAGCTTTCAATAACTCAGCCAACAAAGTTGGAAGGAGGTTATGTTCTTGCTCTTGTTGGTGTGTTTTTGTTTGTGCGTGTGTCTGTTTTTGTTTTTATGAACAGCTTGCTAGCCAAAGTTTTAATCATAGAGTAATGAAACTCGCAAGGATTAACTGCCATATAAGAAGCTAGAATGTGTTAATTTTTGGAAGTTCAAGGTAAAAGGTTAATGTCAATGGCAAGCAAAATGTCCAATTCACGTAATCAGACGTAAGTTTGGACATCGTTATCACATAGAATTCAAACAAATTCATATTTGAGTGAATGATAATCCACGGCTATTAAATACACGTTAATGTCAAAGGTTAAGGTTAAGTTAAACAAAGGTCGAGATATAAGCTGCCTCGGCGGAGGAGTGCCATCTATTGAGTGTCACTCCAGTTTTAGAAGTGATCCGACCTATGATACTTATCTTGATATTTCTTAAGGAAATGGAATTTTATGAACATATTCCAATATTGTATCTGGACACCCTTTGACCGTGATCTTGTTTGCAAATATTTATCTTTTTGTAGAGACAATTAGACATCTTTAGAATATCATAAGTGCTTTTTTTCAATCAATGAATTGAAAAATGACATTCGGAATGTTAAAAAAGATATATATATATATATTTTTGGGCTCAAGCCATGTCGTCCTGATGGAAGTTCCTATAGGGTAGCTTCCTAGGGTATATTACAACTACGGCGATATTCCCAGAGAATTTCTACCTCATACTTGAGATCGAACCCTAGCCCCTTCAAAAGAAAGGCCAAGTCGCTTTCAACCATCCCACTTAAGGTCTAAAAGACGTCGGAACCTAACTGCTACCTGCAGTCCAGGATTTACCTAACGAAGAGACTGATGTTTCGTCAAGAAAATCCTGAACAGCAGGTAGCAGTTCTGACTTCTTTTAGACCCTCTAGTGACATGGTTGGAAGCGACCTGGCCTTTCATTTGGAGGGGCCAGGATTCGATCCCAAGTATGAGGTAGAAAGTTATTTCTATTTGAACACAATATTGTGTGGATTTTCTTTCATATATATCTATCTATCTCTCTATTATGTATATATATATATATATATATATATATATATATATACATATATATATATATATATATATATATATATATATATATATATATATATATATATAACGGATTTTGAGCGAAGCGAAAAATCTATTTTTGGGTGAGATGGCCATGTCGTCCTGATGGAAGTTCCTATAGGGTAGCTTCCTAGGGTATATTACAACTACGGCGATATTCCCAGAGAATTTACCTTAAGGTACCAGAATTCTAACTCCTGGAGCGAGTATCCCTCGTGAAAGGGATATCGCGACATATCAGAGGACGTATTCTTGACACGCCACATGGCAATCTGCATCCTGGACAGAGATTTCGTCTCGTAGGAGGGATTGGCAAGAAACGAATTCGGGAAAGAAAAAGGGGAGCCGCTCGCAAGGCTTCCCTATCCTCCGATTCGTATGCGTGCCTGGCGCCAATCCTGGCACCATCTGTATTCCTTTTTGCGTAGCTTAACAACTCGGTGTTTTTTCCTGTGTTTCTCGCAAATCTTGGATTTATTCTACTTTTCATGGCTTCTCCGTCTTCGTTGGCCTCTGATAAGTTGAGTATAATGTCTTTGATGTATAAATGTAGGCTCTTGGTAAAATTTTTAGTGATTAATAGGATTAATCTTTGATACAAGAGCCGTAGCCTACCAGAGGCGTCCTGGACGCTGTCGCTTGCTAGGTATAAATTTAGTTAGTCAGAGCGACATTCCTGGTTGTTTTGCTTTAATAAATTTTAGCTATTTAGCATTACATAGGATTTCCTTTCGTGCTTAGTATTATTTGGCGAAGTATTCGCCATTCTGGCCTACGCTAGGCCATGTAGCCTAGTCGTTTGGTCCTAGTACTTCATGCATGATTTTGGTTTTTCCGAGTGTAATTAAAATTTTATTGAAGCTTTAGGCTATATTTTATACATTTAAGACTGTGTGGAATATTTCCAAGATAGTATACGAGTGAGTTTCGGTGATTTAGGTAATCGATTCTCTTGGTGCCTAGGCTAGTTGCTTATGGAGCCTTAGTATACTTTATCATACTCCCCGGTTGCTTTCTTTTCTTCGGAGAAGGTATGCAATCCCTTTCCCTCTGTTTAAGCCTTGGGCTTATCCCTAAGTGGTTTTTTCCGAATTTATTTTCGATAAAACTATACTGGGGTGTTACTGTACCTTCCTGTTCCTGTAGTATGGTTCAAGAGGGACAGAACAACAGAGTTTTTTAGTCTGAGTCTGTGTTGGCTGGCTTGGGGCTGAGTCCCCCTCGCTGGCCTGACACAGACAAAGGGAGCTTAGCTCCCTTAGGTCACTACCGAAGGTTTCTGTGGATATGATTCCTTCTTTTGTGATCTACCAGACTAGTCCTTGTTGCTGTTCTCGGGGGAGGATAAGTTTCTTTCCCTGGGAGTAGCAACACCTTCCTTGCTTTGGTGCTCTGGGAGCTGGCAAGTATTGCTGGCCTTCCCCCTTAGATCTCCCTTAGGCTAAGATAAGTTTCTTGGCTGCGGGTGATCTGTCACTAAAGCAAGGTTGGTAGGACCCTCTTGTCCCTTCCCCCTCTTTCTCCGTAATAGCCTAGCCATTACTGTACTGTACGTCGTTCTACATCTGGACCTAGTATAGGTTAGGATGTGGAATTGACTCAGCCCCTTGCCGGCCGGCAGAGCTGCCGGCCGGCAGGGGTCTTATGTTTTCGAGTGCTGCCCGGACCTCTCTTGGTCCCTCATCCATGCCTGCCTGTAGAGCCAGACGGCATTGGTCAGGAAGCCTGAATTAGTTTCTCCCCTTCCTTATATGCACTCTTTCGGTTGCCGGGCTTGGAGGTTGTGTACACTCTTATCCCGGCATCCATTCTATTTTTCTTCTAGTGCAGCCGGGCAGGTGTAGTCCTCTGGTTCTTTTGCTGCCGGCTGGCATCGGTCTTGTACCTTTGCCGGCCGGCTTATGTCAGCCCTTGTCTGCCAGTCACCAAGAGTGTGGCCGGCAGCTGGGTACTACCTTGTGTAGTTGCTGGCCAGCAGCCATTGCCGGCCAACATTGGCTGTTACCGGCCGGCAGTTGCTGCCGACCGGCACATGCATTTGAACCAGAGTGCTGCCGCCTTATAGCTGTTAATTAGTATACTTTAAAGCTAGTTATGGTGTGTGCCGGCCGGCAAAGGCCGGCCGGCACGCATCCCCCTATACTGTACTAGTATTCTTCAGTATAACATATACAGTAAGAAGAAAACTATGGTAAGGGTTTTGGTACAGCACTGTGTCTTCTAACACTATTGTGTTTTCTCGCACATCCCTTTGCTGTTGCCCTACAGATAGGAAAGTGAGTTCTTTCCTGTCTATTATCCAGGATTTTAAAATCATTGCTTAGGTGTGAGCTCCACCTGTTTCCTCTGGAAACCTTGCATTGGTTACTCTAGAAGAGATTAACCATTTGATTTTATTATCTGGAAGGCTGCAACAATGGGTTGTGAGGGAAACACAAGTGTGTGTCTTTCCTTTCTGAATTGTTATGCTATACTATGCATATCCAGTGATACATAGTTCACTTGATACTCATGGAAATTTCTTCTCTTTACAGAAGGACACTCCGAAGTGGGGAAGTGCTTTCTGCAACGTCCGCAGCAAGAACCTCTGCGGACATGAGTTTTGTAGGAGACACGCAGCATACGCTGTCTCCAAGGATGATCTCCGGTATTGGGACCCTCAGGTATGTACTGTGTGCACTAACCTGATTACTGAGACCTTTAATTCCCCTAGGACAGAGGAATCAAGGGATATAGCTAGGAAGAAGCTTCGTACCTTGGTAAGGGGCTTCCAAAAGAACACTTCTGGCCCTTATCTTCCAAGTGAGAAGATGAGGGCGTATCTTTTCCCTAAGGCATCAGCTGATGCAGTGATTCCCCAGCCTCAAGAGGAGATCCCCTAAGTTCAGATCCAGGTGGATGCTGAAGTCGCGGTCGCGATGATAGACATCCAGTTAGAAGACAGGATGTCTGATGTGGACGGGTGTCGGGAGGAAGACCTCCTGGCAGAAGCCCAGGATGAAGTTCAAGCCCCAGACGTTGTAGAGGTAGACGTCGACGAGGTGTCGGCTACTCCGGTTCATATTCCGGAGCCTATTCCCTCTACATCGGCCGGTCTCCCAGTAGAGCTGGGACAGGCCCTCTCTTCTATTGTTGGAATGATCCAACAAATGCAGGAGGAGAATCAGGAGAAGGCGGCTGCAATGGAACTGCGAATGCAGGGCCTTGCAGAATCACATGGGCCCCAGAAAAAGCTCAATGTGAAAGACCTTCCCTTGTGCTCAGATGCTAACCACATGGAGGTATGCTAAGCACATGCCGATGACGACTGGAAAGATCGTCATCTCGGATAAGCTGGGCTCAGTTCCCCTGGAGGAGGTGGAATTCTGGCCCAGCAAGGCATCATATCCGGACTGTTATGTCCGGGTGAGGAAGGAACCAGCTTCAAAGGAGGAGACAGAGCCGAAGGAGGTCATAGTGATGGACCATGCTAAGGCTCAAGCTCTACTTTCATCCTCGATGAAAGAGAGGGGCTTCTCTAACTCAAAGGTAGCCGCATTGAATAGGAAGCTCCCTTCCTTTGTGTCCTCGCCTACTAGAGCCTTCCCCTTTTTACAGAAAGGGTTTCTGGCTGTACTAAAAGCAGTCGAGGCCGGCAAGTCTTGCCCCTCCCTAGAGGAGTGTAAACCCTTGTCGCTGGCCCTGCCTATGGACCACAAAGACTGGAAGGATGTCCATCTTACGTTCTCAGTTGGAAAGTTGGAGGCTGATATTGCCGGACGTCAGTTCGGCAAGGACCTCCCTAAGCTGTCTGACTTTCTTTTGCGAAGAGAGTTCGATACAAAAGAAAGACTGACTGCCTCAATGTCTCTTCAGACTACTCTCGAGACGATGGCAAGTGACCCCAAGGTCCATGAAATGTTCATGGTAGTGGCCAAGTCTCATCTGGCCACAGTGACGAAGGACCTTTATGGCTTCGTCAAGGCAAGGAGAGCTTGTAGGGAGTTCGTGTTTACCTCGGCTACGGTGAGGCACGAGCCAAAGAAACTAATCTCCTCCAACATTTGGGGAAAAGACCTTTTCCCTACCGACTTGGTCAAAGAAGTTGTTGATAAGGCCGCCTTGGAGAATAGAAACCTTCTCCAGAAGTGGGGCCTGGCTATCAAAAGAAAGTCTTCCCCGGATGAGGGTCCTCAACCAAAGAGGAAGACTATGAGGACTAGGCTACCGTCTCGGCCAGCCAAGCCTCTTAGACAGCAACAGCAACTGCAATTGCCATTGCCCCCAGTGCCCCAGATCGTGGCACAAACCCCGACCTCTTTTCAGTGGGTACCCCAGGCTGTGTCGACACAGTCCACGGCATTCACCCCAGCGTTCGAAGGGCAGTCTACTTCCTTTCGAGCAAAGCCTAGAGGAGCAGCCAGAGGCTCGTCTAGACGCCCCTCAAGGGGAAGGGGATTCAGGGGTGGTCGTGGTCAGGAAGGCAAGACCTCAGGACGGCAGTCCAAGTGAGGTGATACCGGTAGGAGGGAGACTTCTGAAATTTCGGGATCGGTGGACCTTCCATCCCTGGGCCCACAGCCTACTCAAGAATGGACTGGACGGGAGCTGGTACAGCACTCCACCCCCGTGCCTTCGGTTTTTCCAACACTCCACCCCCGTTATGGAGGAGTACGTTCAAGAACTGTTGGAGAAAAAAGGTGATCCGAAGGGTGAAGCCCATCAATTTCTAAGGGAGGCTGTTTTGTGTTCCCAAGAAAGACTCGGAAAAGCTCAGAGTCATTCTGGACTTGTCGCCACTCAACAAGTTCATAGTGAATTGCAAATTCAAAATGCTAACACTGCAACACATAAGGACCTTACTGCCCAAGAGGGCATATTCCGTCTCTATAGACTTGTCAGACGCCTATTGGCACATTCCAATTAGCCATCGACTCTCCCCCTACCTAGGGTTCAGGCTACAACGAAGACTATACGCCTTCGGAGCCATGCCATTCGGGCTAAACATAGCCCCAAGGATTTTTACGAAGCTTGCGAGCGTAGCTCTCAAACAATTACGCCTAAAGGGAATTCCGGTAGTAGCCTACCTGGACGACTGGTTGGTGTGGGCAGCATCCGAGACAGAATGCTTGCAAGCTTCCAGTCAAGTGATCCAGTTCCTAGAGTACCTAGGCTTCAAGATCAACAGAAAAAGTCTCGACTTTCTCCATCTCAAAAGTTCCAGTGGCTGGGAATCCACTGGGACCTTTTGTCACACCGTTTCTCCATCCCGGCGAAGAAAAGGAAGGAGATAGCGGGTTCTGTCAAGAGACTTCTAGATTACGAAAGGATATCAAGACGCGAGCAGGAGAGGGTACTAAACGCTCTCCAGTTTGCTTCGGTGACAGACCCAGTGCTAAGAGCACAGCTAAAGGATGCAATCGGAGTTTGGAGAAGTTATGCATCAAACGCGCGAAGAGATCTGAGAAGACCAGCCGCTTCGGCTAAGTACTCTTCTCAGGCCTTGGTCCCAAGCCAGACATCTAAAGAAGTCGGTTCTTCTTCAGCCACCTCCCCCGTCGGTGACGATTCACTCAGACGCCTCGAAGGAGGGATGGGGAGGTCACTCTCATCGGAAAAAAGTCCAGGGGACTTGGTCCAAGCTATTCAAGACCTTTCACATAAAACTTTCTAGAAGCTAGGGCAGTGCTCCTTACCTTAAAGAAAGTCTCCCCGCGTCACTCGATCCACATAAGGTTGGTGATAGACAGCGAGGTAGTTGTGAGATACTTGAATCGACAAGGATCGAGGTCACCACCTCTCAACCAGGTGATGTTGGCCATCTTCCGATTGGCGGAAAAGAAGAAGTGATACCTGTCGGCAGTTCACCTTCAAGGAGTCCGCAATGTGACAGCGGACGCTCTATCCAGGTTCACACCGATAGAATCGGAATGGTCCTTAGACGCAGGATCATTCTCCTTCATTCTGAATCAGTCCCAGAACTGCAGATAGACCTCTTTGCGACGAAAGACAACAAGAAGTTGCCCCTGTACGTGCCCCGTACGAGGACCCCTTAGCGGAAGCAGTGGACGCGATGTCCCTCGACTGGAACAGATGGTCCAAGATTTATCTGTTCCCTCCTCACAGCCTTCTGTTGAGGGTCCTCAACAAACTGAGATCCTTCAAGGGGTAGCGGCAATAGTGGCCCACTAGTGGCCGAACAGCCTGTGGTTCCTCCTGGCATTGGAACTGTAGCTGAAGTTTGTACCACTACCAGATCCAGTTCTGACCCAGCGAGTCCAGAAGTCAACTGTCTGCGCTTCATTACAGAAAACCCGGACCCTGCAGCTCATGATTTTCTCTCCCTAGCGGTGAGAAAGCGTTTCGGGATTTTGAAAGCCAGCATAGACTTCCTTGAGGAATATAAGTGCAAATCTACTAGAAGGCAATATGAGTCATCTTGGAGAAAATGGGTGGCCTTTTGTCAAGGCGAAGAATCCGCAGGAGATCTTGACAGACTTCTGCTTATCTTTCTTCTCCACCTCCATGGTCAAGGATTGGCAGCTAACACGATTTCAGCGTGTAAGTCTGCTTTGACAAGACCCATTCTATATGCCTTCCAGGTCGACCTAGGTAACGAGATCTTTAATAAAGTCCCGAAAGCCTGTGCTAGGCTCAGACCTTCAGCACCTCCAAAGCCCATTTCATGGTCTTTAGACAAGTTCTTCATTTCGCTTCTCTGTTGAGCAATGAAGAGTGTGCGTTAAAGGATTTGACACAAAAAGTTATTTTCCTATTTTTGCACTCGCGTCCGGGGCCAGGGTTAGTGAGATTGTAGCCTCTCGAGAGAGGCAGGTCGTGTTCAGTTCCTGGATGGGGGAGAACTGAACCTGTTTCCGGATCCTACGTTTCTCGCCAAGAATGAGTTACCCACCAACAGGTGGGGTCCCTGGAGAATCTGCCCTCTGAAAGAAGATGCATCTCTATGTCCAGTAGAATGCCTAAAGGTCTATCTTCATAGAACTTCAGACTTCAAGGGTGGTCAACTATTCGGGGGAGAAACATCAGGCTCAAATTTATCTCTGAATCAACTCAGAGCGAAAATCACATATTTTATTCGCAGAGCGGATCCTGACAATACACCCGCAGGTCACGATCCGAGGAAAGTTGCCACATCCTTAAATTTCTTTAATTGTATGGATTTTGAACATCTCCGTTCATACACTGGCTGGAAGTCTTCCAGAGTGTTCTTTCGCCACTATGCGAAGCAAGTAGAGGAACTAGAAGAGATCTGTGGTAGCAGTGGGTCGCGGTGTTAACCCTACTGTTTAACTCTGTGAGGAACAGTGGTCTTAATTGGGACGATTAATTCCAGGGTGAGTGTATAGTTACATACTGTACTACAAACTAAGTGAGGGCACTGTGTTTGCCCATGCAAACTGTTCCATTTCCGAAGGTGAACCTAGCATAAGTGCAGACATGTGTGCGGAGCGTTTCTAACGCTAATGTCATTGATTTGTAATACAGGCTTTTATGACTTTGATACCTCGGTATCTTAAAAGTGGCATTTAATGTTTTTTCTTTCAGACAAACAAGCTCTGTTTACTATCATACTTATGCTTAAAGTTTTGGGTTATCCTCTTCTTATGTATATATATATATATATAATTGTGGTTAACCTGTCTATTTATTGCCTGTCAATAATCTGGTTCTTGAGAACCTTGCGTCTCCTTCACCTGTGTCAATTTATTGGTATAATTGAGCATTCATTCTATGTACCTTATCTGGGATAATTCTAATAGAATTGTTCCTTTATGCAAGCTATGTTGCATTGGTTTTCCTCCTATGTGGATATAAAACCTTTGTCCAATACAAGTATTGTGCGGAGAACTGGTCGATATTTCATATTGACGCAGTGGTTCTTTACAAACTATGCTTTACTTAATATAGGGCGAGACCACTATATTAGCTTGCCTGGTATTCATACATAGGTATATGTACTCTTCGAGACTTTTCCAGAGTCTAGTAGGACTCTTCCCTGTAGGGGGCAGGAAGCTCTAACATGGTTTATAGTTAGTTGAAAAGATGTATAACGGTAACATCTTAGGTCTCTAGGTCTAGTCGACCGGGAAAAATTACATCCGGGGAGTACGGCACGTTCTGAGAATCCACAGATACAGTAATGCTCTGGTACACTTCCATCAGGAGGACATGGCTTGAGCCCAAAAAACGGATTTTGAGCGAAGCGAAAAATCTATTTTTGGGTGAGATGGCCATGTCGTCCTGATGGACCCGCCCTTGCCTTTCTAAGAAAGGGCTGTAGGACCCCTCCCTACATACAGTATCTGTAGCACCTCGTGTACGCTACAAGGAATACAGATGGCGCCAGGATTGACGCCAGGCACGCATACGAATCGGAGGATAGGGAAGCCTTGGGAGCGGCTCCCCTTTTTCTTTCCCGAATTCGTTTCTTGCCAATCCCTCCTACGAGACGAAATCTCTGTCCAGGATGCAGATTGCCATGTGGCGTGTCAAGAATACGTCCTCTGATATGTCGCGATATCCCTTTCACGAGGGATACTCGCTCCAGGAGTTAGAATTCTGGTACCTTAAGGTAAATTCTCTGGGAATATCGCCGTAGTTGTAATATACCCTAGGAAGCTACCCTATAGGAACTTCCATCAGGACGACATGGCCATCTCACCCAAAAATAGATTTTTCGCTTCGCTCAAAATCCGTTATATATATATATATATATATATATATATATATATATATATATATATATATATATATATATATATTTATTTATTTATATATATGTATATATTTATATATATATATATATATATATATATATAAATACATAATAGAGAGATAGATAGATATATATGAAAGAAAATCCACACAATATTGTGTTCAAATAGAAATAACTTTCTACCTCATACTTGGGATCGAATCCTGGCCCCTCCAAATGAAAGGCCAGGTCGCTTCCAACCATGTCACTAGAGGGTCTAAAAGAAGTCAGAACTGCTACCTGCTGTTCAGGATTTTCTTGACGAAACATCAGTCTCTTCGTTAGGTAAATCCTGGACTGCAGGTAGCAGTTAGGTTCCGACGTCTTTTAGACCTTAAGTGGGATGGTTGAAAGCGACTTGGCCTTTCTTTTGAAGGGGCTAGGGTTCGATCTCAAGTATGAGGTAGAAATTTATATGTATATATATATATATATATATATATATATATATATATATATGCATATATGTTTAACTGTATATATATACATATATATATTTATATATATATTTATATATATATATATATATATATATATATATATATATATATGTATACTTTTATTTATACATATATATATATATATATATATATATATATATATATATATATATATATATATATATATATATATGTGCGTATATTTGTATATATATGTATATATATATATATATATATATATATATATATATATGTGTGTGTGTATGTGTGTGTATGTATGTATGTATGTATACTGTATATTTATATATATATATATATATATATATATATATATATATATATATGTATATGTATATATACACGACAATAATAACAAATGCAGCGGCTTCTAGTCCACTGCAGGGCATAGCCCTCAAATCTGTCCTTATTCTTGTCTGGAGTTTGGCCAGTTTTCATCACCACGCTGGGTATACAGTACATACATAAACACACACACACACACACACACACACACAACATATATATATATGTATATATATATATATATATATATATATATATATATATGTTGTGTGTGTGTCTGTCTCGTGTGTTTCTCAGTGCACATGTACCTTAATGAGGCCACCCTACTGATTAGTCTGAATTTCTCGTCTTAAATCCATTTAATTCAATGAATAGAGTTACTGAAGACAGGTCCGGTCCTTACTATTCCCCCTAGCAAAGTATACTCAGTTCCTCTCAGTAACTATTCCTAATTCAGCTTTTTCGTTTGCCTCTTAATTGGATAATGCGATTATCTTGGTGCCTTTAATTAAACGTGTTGAAGAGGGCTTGCAAAGATTATACGTGATTATAAAGGGTTATAGATAAGTCAAAATGGTTGTATATGAGTTTAAATGGTTGTAATTAACTGCAAAGGATTGTAAATTATTGTAAAGGATTATAAATGATTGCAATGTGGTATAAATAACTGTAAAGGGTTATAAATTATGTTAAGGTTTACAAATGATTGTAAAGGGTTATAAATTATGTCAAATGATGGTAATTGATTGTAAAGGGTTATGATTCATGTCAAAGGATTATAAATGATTGTTAATGGTTACAAATTATGTCAAAGAATTAAAAAGGATTGTAAAGGGTTGTATATTATGTCAAAGGGTTATGAATAATCATTGTTATAAATGATTTTAAAGTTTTATGAATTATGACAAAGGACTATAAAGGATTGCAAGGGGCTGTAAATTATGTCATAGCATTATAAATAATTATTAAGTGTTGTAGATAATGAGAAAGGATTATAGATAATTTTTAAATGTTATAAATGATTAAAAAGGATTATAAATGATCTTAAAGGGCTATAAATGATGATTAAGGATTATATATGATTGTAAGGTGTTATAAATGTTTGCATCGGATTACAAATGATTGTAGATTGTTGTAAATGATTGCAAAGGGTTATATATGATAGCAAAGGATTATTAGTGATTATAAAGTGTTATAAATGTTTTCAATGTGTTATAAGTGATTATAAACAATAATAAAGGATTATCAATAATTTTCTCTCTCTCTCTCTCTCTCTCTCTCTCTCTCTCTCTCTCTCTCTCTCTCTCTCTCTCTCCCTCTCTCTCTCTCTCTCTCTCTCTCTCTCTCTCTCTCTCGGTTGGAAAGAAACAACAATCACACATGATATCCATAATTAAGTTAGTAAAAGTAATTAAAGAATAAAATGTGGATATCAGGGTTTAAACTTTAAAGGTAATTATCTAATTTTGAAGTAATTTTCATGATTTAAAGGTAATTCTAAGGTAATTTTGGTTTCACTAGCTTAAAGTTTAAGGAAATTGGAATTTTTTTTAAGGTAATCCAAGGTAAAAAGCAGCAGCATTTAAGGTAATGACCACATGGCATATGCTCGAGGTTAAACCCCGAATCTGAAGGCATTTCGAATCATACTTGCTTTTTATAAGAGGAATATAGAAGGCACTGACTCCCCTGTATGACAAGGCTTATGTACGTATTCCCCCCCCCTCTCTCTCTCTCTCTCTCTCTCTCTCTCTCTCTCTCTCTCTCTCTCTCTCTCTCTTCTTCTTCTTCTTCTTCTTCTTCTTCTTCTTCTTCTTCTTGGGCTCCCTGGTAAGTTTACCACCGCGGTAAGCGTTGGTCCCAGCCAAATTCATTTACCTCCGAGGGTCTTATCACTTTTTGAACTGATGTAAAAAAGGATGAGAGAGAGAGAGAGAGAGAGAGAGAGAGAGAGAGAGAGAGAGAGAGAGAGAGAGAGAGAGAGAGAGAGAATACTAAAAGAAGCTTATGAATGAATGACTTCCATGTGAAAAAAAAACACGAAAAGATAAGGAAGATGAAAAATGAAATGAAACGCTAAACCAGAAAATCAGGAAATGTTGGGGAGAAGATTTTACCTGAGTTTGCATAAAGGGAAGATCAGGAAAAGATCTTGTGTGTTCGAGACTATCATTGCAAATGGTTTCCAGAAATTGAGTTGAATTTTAGTTCTACATTTTTTTTAAACAAACAGTTAAATAACTATATGAAATAGATAGAGGGGACATTATTCTGAATTACGCGCGCACACACACACTACATGCTTATATACATATGAATGAATATATATTTTTCTATATATAATTTATATATATATATATATATATATATATATATATATATATATATATATATATATATATATATATATACATATATACATATATATATATGTATATATATATATATATATATATATATAAATATATATATATATATATATATATATATATATATATATATATATATATATATGCACAAACAGGGGTGAAAACATAACCTCCCTCCAACTTCGTTGACAGAAGTAACAACTCCAATAAATAGCATATATAACATCCCTGCTTCCCTCAACACAAAAGGAACTTTTGAAATAGAATTTTATAATAATATTTCAATGCCATGATTCACTACATCAAGTAAACAGGGATTTCCTTTATTGGTGGTGTTACAGCCTCATTTTCAAGGAGACTAATGAGAGACTACGTCGGCTCTTGGGCAAATCTCGAGGGAGATATAATGATATCCAATTAAACAGTAGAGAAAAGGTTATTTAGATACGCATAGAACCCTGCTGTTAAGTACCTTAGTGAGAAATTGATTTCTTAGTCTCTCTCTCTCTCTCTCTCTCTCTCTCTCTCTCTCTCTCTCTCTCTCTCTCTCTGCTTAGTATTAGCTAAATTATCTAGAAATTTATTATGAGAAAATCTCTCTCTCTCTCTCTCTCTCTCTCTCTCTCTCTCTCTCTCTCTCTCTCTCTCTCTCTCTCTCAGAATTTTCCGTTCTGGCGTAATATACGTGTAAATTAAAGTTTAGTCTCTCTCTCTCTCTCTCTCTCTCTCTCTCTCTCTCTCTCTCTCTCTCTCTCTCTCTCTCTCTCTCTCTCTCTCTCTCAGAATTTTCCGTTCTTGCGTAATTTACGTGTAAATTAAAGTTTAGACTCTCTCTCTCTCCTCTCTCTCTCTCTCTCTCTCTCTCTCTCTCTCTCTCTCTCTCTCTCTAGAAACTTTATTACCCTGAATGGTAATATGAACTACTTGAAACTAATTACTATATGACTAAGAGACAAATGAAATATGATATTATAATTTCGGTAATTCTCTAGTTATCTCCGCTATGGAGGTTATAAAATGACCTGGGTTTACCACCCCCTCCAACGAAGTTGAAAGGAGGTTATGTTTTATCCCTTGTTTGTGTTTGTATGTTTTTGTGTTTGTGTATGTTTGTGAACATCTTCCTGGCCACAAATTTAATCGTAGAGTAATGAAATTTGCAGGGATTAACTGATATGAAAAAAGCTGAAAATGATTAGATTTTATTATTATTATTATTATTATTATTATTATTATTATTATTATTATCATTATTATACAGTCGATCCATTCACAGTCAACTATGAAACATGGCAAGCATGGTCCGTAGACTTGAGTAAAATGTTGACCATCTTCATTGGCCTAGGTCTGAATTCTTTTATTGCGCTTTCTACTTCTGTAATAATGCGTGTTTAACAAACTTGATTTCAGATTTAATAATCATTAATTAAGAATTAAGAAAAAGAGAACAAGTGGACAGAGAATGAATGAAGTAAACGTAGACCATTATCTAACACTTAGCATGGATTCTATTTCAAAGTGTTTGGGACATTATTAGATTAAATACAGTATGATGTTAGACCTGTTCTTATTATCATCTCAAGACAATATATATATATATATATATATATATATATATATATATATATATATATATATATATATATATATATATATATAAATGTTGTGTTGCTAGAAAGATTTATAGCCAGCAACATATTTTATTCTTAAAAAAAATTGAGAAATATTTACCTCTCTGGTGATTTTCATTAACCAAGAAATACTAATAGAATACATTTTTTCCACCTCATTAGTAGTCTGACTATCTCGCATTATATAACTCTAACACTCTCTCTCTCTCTCTCTCCTCTCTCTCTCTCTCTCTCTCTCTCTCTCTCTCTCTCTCTCTCTCTCTCTCTCATAGTAGTATTAAGAGATATCTTTAGAAAATAGAGAAAGAAGCTCACACTTTCTTGACGCAGCTGAAAAATTACTTAAGTTTATGCACGAAATGGGACATTCGTACCCAGAAAAAAAGTTCTCTAACATTTACCACTCGTCTTAGGGAATTATATATCCCGCTTGTAAAAAAGATATTAAATAACTGATTTACTCAAAATTAGTTGCGTAATACTTCTTTTTACATCTGCCTGTGAAGTTGGAAGGAGGTTATGTTTTACCCCTTGTCTGTGTGTTTGTTTGTTTGTGAACAGCTTCCTGGGCACAATTTTAATAGTAGAGTAATGAAACTTTCAGGGATTGAATGTTATGTAAAAAGCTGTGAATGACTAAATTTTGGAAGATCAAGGTCGAAGGTCAATGTCATGGTCAAGCAAAATGTCCAATTCTCGTAATCAGCCATAGGTTTAGACATCTTTGTCACAGAGACTTCAAACTTGATTCATATTTGAGTCTATGATAATGCACGCCAATTAATACATGTTAATGTCAAAGTTCAAGGTCAAGGTCAAGCAAAAGGTCGAGAAACACGCTGCCGCGGCGAAGGTTTGTGCTCTACTGATTGCTCCTCCTGTTACTTTCTGTTTATATGAGTAATTATGTTTACTATTATCTAAGATCACTTTCTGAATTGGATACCTTAACGTGGTGAAAGGGTTTGAGTATCACTATGATCAGCATAGCTGTACCAGATAGGGCCAAACCCAGACAGGAATTGGTATAATTGAGGCCTTTGTCTTGCAGTTGACTAGAAATGGCTGAATTTGTTGTCGTTGTCTAATATATAATCTAAAAATATTTTTGAAAAATGTTTCGAAATTTAAAATGTCACGGAACTAGAATGAGATTCTCATTCTGCACAGTAAAAATGTCAATAATTATTCAACATTGCTTACGTTTTATGGCCTATTGTATTAGATATTAAAATAAGATTTTTGTCTGTTTAACAAATAGAAATGTTAATTATTGATTAATTTATTTACCTTTTCTGGCGTATTGTATTCTCTTGTAGTTCCGACACATTTATGCCGTTGGAACACGAGGCACCGAAAAACAGTAATTGCCGCAAACAACCTCTCTTTGCAGCTGCCATCCAGAATTTGTACCCAAATGGCACTACGCATAAAATGAAGTTTGTTTTGCCTAACGCAAAAGAGGAAATATTAGATTTTACGCAGATTTCATAACAGAAGTTGACTTTGTTCTAAGGCTGGTGTCTTTTGATTTATTCCTCTTGGCACTGTGTTGAGCCCCCGTCCGCAAATAAGGCCCGAGCAATCTGTGTATGTGTGTGTCTGTGTGTGTGTGTGTAATATTTTATCTTTATCTTTTGAAATCCCAGATGTTACTCAGGTGTCTTTAAAACTATCAACACCAAATGCCGTATCATACCACAGTGTCACATACATACTGTAGTATTTCTTTGTAGACGTGTGTGTGTGCGTGTGTGTGTCTGGGCACTGATATTAACCTTGTTCTAAAGATTTGCATCACTGGCGTGTTAAATATACAAAATATAAAGTTTCTATTTTTAGTTCTGAGATTATAGCCAAGAAAACAGCTTCACATTTCAATGTTTTACTCTATCACAGTTCTTAGATTATTGAAAAAAATATTCATATTAGATAATTTAAATCTAATATAGTTCTAAAATTATAGCCGAAAACAATTTCACATTTAAAGGTTTCTATCATTATAGTTCTAAAATCATAGACACAAATAAATCCACATTAAACATTAGAACTTTTGACCTTTAAGTAGAACTTTGAATTGATAATATGTATTCTATATATCATATAGTTCCAAAAATCCTATCCAATGTTAAAATCCTGTCTAACCTTTGACCTATACATATGATTTAGATACGATTTTGACCTCACTCAACATTTCAGTTTTATCAGCTGGGTATGCTGGAGTCAATGGCTAATGTTAAATTCATATTTAAAACTTTATCTTTCGAAAGATGTAAATACAAATGCCCTATGTAAAATCAGCTTTTAACACTAGGAACAGGACAGTGAACATAACCAAATAGTAGAGGATCATTAGATTCAAGAACCTAATTGAAGTAGATGGAAAGTCAACATTTGTCAGGTACTTCTGCTTTAACTTCTGCTGCTATTAATATTTCTCCTATTACTACTACTATTACTACTACTACTACTACTACTACTACTACTACTACTACTACTACTACTGCTGCTGCTGTCGCTGTTGCTGCTTCTGCTGTTGTTCACAATATAAAAATAATAAGACTCAAAACTAAAAAAAATCTCCTTTCACTTCTACCTTTTTTATATCAAGAAACATATGGTAAAGATAGTTACTACTATTACTATTACTACTACTACTACAACTACTACTACTACTACTACTACTACTACTACTACTACTAACACTGCTGCTGCTACTACTACTACTAC
>NC_090727.1:66888874-66896374 GCF_036898095.1 Palaemon carinicauda | reverse complement strand
GAATTCCAAACTTAGTTGCCATAAAGAATTCCCTGACAGTTGTAATATAATGTTTTAAGAATACCAAAATTAGATGTCATAAAGAATATCATGACAATCGTTATATTATTTGTCAATAGTTAATGTTTTAAGAATTCCATACTTAGTTGCCATAGAAAATTTCCCGACAGTCGTAATATTATTTGTTAAAAATCAATGTTTTATGAATACCAAAATTAGGTGTTATAAGGAATTTCATGGCAGCCGTAATATTATTTGTTAATAAATAATGTTTAAAGAATTCCAAACTTAGTTGCCATAAGAATTTCCGACAGTCGTAATATCATTTGTTAGTAAATAATGTTTTAGGAATTCCAAACTTAGTTGCCATAAAGAAATTTCTGACAGTCGTAATACTATATATAACATATTGTTCTTTTAACAATTCCAATATTAGGCACCATATAGAATTTCCCTACAGTCGTAATATTATTTGTTAGTAAATAATGTTTTAAGAATTCCAAACTTAGTTGCCATAAAGAAATTTCTGACAGTCGTAATACTATATATAACATATTGTTCTTTTAACAATTCCAATATTAGGTGCCATATAGAATTTCCCTACAGTCGTAATATTATTTGTTGATAGTTAATGCTTTAAGAATACCTGAATTAGATGCCTTAAAGAATTTCCTGACAGTCGTAATATCATTTGTAATATTTTGACATGATTTATAACCGTTTATAATCATTTATTTGCGATTCTTAAAATATTGATTAATTAATCAATAGTTTAAGAATCGCAAAATTATATAAAATAAAGACTTTCCTTATAGTCATGATGCATTTTGTTACTTATTAATCTTTTAAGAATTCTAAAATTATCAGACAAAGAATTTCCTTAGTCATAATATTTTTCGTTTTATTAATTAATCTTTTAAGAATCCCACTACTTTGTTTTTGATAGGTTTAATTAAGCCATGACAGCTTGATTAAATCTTTTTAATAATTCTTTGCGAATCCTTTCTATTAAACATTCTTTGCTGGCATTTCATGGAGAAAAAAAAGAAAAGAAAAAAAAATGTTTAAAGGCTGCTCATGGATGGCAGGTGTAACGGACAGTGACGTTGCCCTATCGAATAGGCAATGCCCTAGAGACTGACCATATATACATATGATCGGCGCCCAGGCCCCCTCTCGAACCAAGCTAGGACCAATGAGGGTCAGGCAATGGCTGCTGGTGACTCAGCAGATAGACTATAGGCTCCCCCCCCCCCAAACCCTCCATCCTTAACTCACAAGGATGGTGAGGTTGCAGCGACCAAAGAACACAACGAGTTTGAGCGGGACTCGAACCCCAGTCTGGCGTTCACCAGTCAGGGACGTTACCAATCGGGCACCACAACCCTAAAGAAAGATAAAGATGAAGAAAGATTTTGCTACATGAGATATAAATGTTTTTGTAACTCCAGTGTTCGTGAATCATACAATGCGTTTAATACCCTTAAATAGCTTTCAATAACTCCGCCAACAAAGTTGGAAGCAGGTCATGTTTTCGCTCTTCTTTGTATTTTTGTTTGTGCGTGTGTGTGTTTTTTTTATGAACAGCTTGCTAGCCAAAGTTTTAATCATAGAGTAATGAAACTCGCAAGGATTAACTGTCATATAAGGTTGAATGTGTTAATTTTTGGAAGGTCGAGGTCAAAGGTCAATGTCACTGGCAAGCCAAATGTCCAATTCACGTAATCAGACGTAAGTTTGGACATCGTTATCACAGAGAATTCAAACAAAATCATATTTGAGTGCATGATAATCCATGGCTATTGATACACGTTAAGGTCAAAGGTTAAGGTTAAGTTAAACAAAGGTCGAGAAATAAGCTGCCTCGGCGGAGGAGTGCCCTCTATTGAGTGTCACTCCAGTTTTAGAAGTGATCAGACCTATGATACTTATCTTGATACTTCTTAAGGAAATGGAATTTTATGAATATATTCCAATATTCTATCTGGACATCCTTTGACCGTGATCTTGTTTGCAAATATTTATCTTTTTGCAGAGACAATTAGACATCTTTAGAATATCATAAGTGCTTTTTTTTCATTCCATGAATTAAAAAATGGCATTCGAAATGTTAAAAGGTATATATATATATATATATATATATATATATATATATATATATATTATATATATATATATATATATATATCAATACAATATTGTGTTATATAGAAATAAATTTCTACCTCATATTTGGGATCGAACCCTAGCCCCTTTAAATGAAAGGCCAGGTCACTTCCAACCATGTTACTAGAGGGTCTAAAAGAAGTCGGAACCTAACTGCTACCAGCAGTTCAGGATTTACTTGGCGAAACATCAGTCTCTTCGTAGGGTAAATCCTGAACTGCAGGTAGCAGTTAGGTTCCGACGTCTTTTAGACCTTCTGGTGGCATGGTTGAAAGCGATTTGGCCCTTTCATTTGAAGGGGCTAGGGTTCGATCTCAAGTATGAGGTAGAAATATATATATATATATATATATATATATATATATATATATATATATATATATATATATATATATATATATGTATTATATATCTATCTATCTATCTATCTATCTATCTATCTATCTATATATATATATATATATATATATATATATATATATATATATATATACATATATATATGTATGTTTATATGTATACTGTATATTTATACATATATATATATATATATAATATATATATATATATATATATATATATATATATATATATAGTATATAATATATATATAAATATATATATATATATATATATATATATATATATATATATATATATATATATATATATATGTATTTATATACACGACAACAATAACAAATGCAGCGGCTTCTAGTCCACTGCAGGGCATAGCCCTCAAATCTGTCCTTATTCTTGTCTGGAGTTTCACCAGTTTTCATCACCACGCTGGCTATACAGTACATACATAAACACACACACACAAACACACACACACACATATATATATATGTATATATGTATATATATATATACATATATATATACATATATATATATATATATATATATATATATATATATATATATATATATATATATATATATATATATTTATATGTTGTGTGTGTGTGTGTCTGTCTTGTGTGTTTCTGAGTGCACATGTACCATAGTGAATCCACCCTACTGATTAGTCTGAATTACTCGTCTTAAATCCATTTAATTCAATGAATAGAATTACTGAAGACAGGACCGGTCCTTACTATTTCCCCTAGCGAAGTATACTCAGTTCCTCTCAGTAACTGTTCCTAATTTAGCTTTTTCGTTTGCCTCTTAGTTGTATAATGCGATTACCTTGGTGCCTTTAATTAAACGTGTTGAAGAGGGCTCGCTAGGATTGTAAGCGATTATAAAGGGTTATAGATAAGTCAAAAGGGTTGTATATGAGTTTAAATGGTTGTAATTAACTGAAAAGTATTGTAAATTATTGTAAAGGGTTATAAATGATTGTCAAGGGTTATAAATTAGGTCAAATGATGGCAAATGATTGTAAAGGGTTATGATTCATGTCAAAAGATTATAAATGATTGTTAATTGTTATAAATTATGTCAAAGAATTAAAAAGGATTGTAAAGGGTTGTATATTATGTCAAAGGGTTACGAATAATTATTGTTATAAATGATTGTAAAGTTTTATAAATTATGACAAAGGATTATAAAGGATTGCAAGGGGCTGTAAATTATGTCATAGCATTATAAATAATTATCAAGTGTTATAAATAATGACAGAGGATTATAGATAATTAATAAATGTTATAAATGATTACAAAGGATTATAAATGATAGTAAAGGGCTATAAATGATGATTAAGGATTATATATGATTGTAAGGTGTTATAAATGTTTGCATCGGATTACAAATAATTGTAGAGTGTTGTAAATGACTGCAAAGGGTTATAAATGATAGCAAAGGGTTATAAATGATTTCAAGGTGTTATAACTGATTATAAACCATAATAAAGGATTATCAATAATTTCTCTCTCTCTCTCTCTCTCTCTCTCTCTCTCTCTCTCTCTCTCTCTCTCTCTCTCTCTCTCTCTCTCTCTCTCTCTCTCTCTCTCGGTTGGAAAGAAACAACAATCACACATGATACCCTTAATTAGATAAGTAAAAATATCAGGGTTTAAACTTTGAAGGTAATTACCTAATTTAGAGGTAATTTTTCATGGTTTCAAGGTAATTCTAAGGTAATTTCGGTTTCACTAGCTTAAAGTTTAAGGAAATTGGGAAACGTTTTAAGGTAATCTAAGGTAAAAAGCAGCAGCATTTAAGGTAATGACCACATGGCATATGCTCGAGGTTAAACCCCGAATCTGAAGGCATTTCGAATCATACTTGCTTTTTATAAGAGGAATATAGAAGGCACTGACTCCCCTGTATGACAAGGCTTATGTACGTATTTCCCCCCCCCCCCCTCTCTCTCTCTCTCTCTCTCTCTCTCTCTCTCTCTCTCTCTCTTCTTCTTCTTCTTCTTCTTCTTCTTCTTCTTCTTGGGCTCCCTGGTAAGTTTACCACCGCGGTAAGCGTTGGTCCCAGCCAAATTCATTTCCCTCCGAGGGTCTTATCACTTTTTGAACTGATGTAAAAAAGGATGAGAGAGAGAGAGAGAGAGAGAGAGAGAGAGAGAGAGAGAGAGAGAGAGAGAGAGAGAGAGAGAGAGAGAGAGAGAGAGAGAGAATACTGAAAGAAGCTTATGGATGAATGACTTCCATGTGAAAAAAAAAAACTCGAAAAGATAAGGAAGATGAAAAATGAAGTGAAACGCTAAACTAGAAAATCAGTAAAATGTTTGGGAGAAGAATTTTACCTGAGTTTGCATAGAGGGAAGATCAGGAAAAGATCTTGCGTGTTCGAGACTATCATTGCAAATGGTTTCCAGAAATTGAGTTGAATTTTAGTTCTATATTTTTTTTTCTTTTGAAAACAAACAGTTAAATAACTATATGAAATAGATAGAGGGGGACATTATTCTGAACCACGCGCGCACACACACACACTACATGCTTATATACATATGAATGAATATATATTTTTCTATATATAATTTATATATATATATATATATATATATATATATATATATAATATATATATATATATATATATATATATATTTATATATGCACAAACAGGGGTGAAAATATAACCTCCTCCAACTTCGTTGACAGAAGTAACAACTCCAATGAATAGCATGTATAACATCCCTGCTTCCCTCATCACAAAAGGAACTTTTGAAATAGAATTTTATAATAATATTTCAATGCCATGATTCACGACATCAAGTAAACAGGGTTTTCCTTTATTGGTGTTGTTACAGCCTCACCCTCAAGGAGACTAATGAGAGACTACGTCGGCTCTTGGGCAAATCTCGAGGGAGATATAATGATATCCAATTAAACAGTAGAGAAAAGGTTATTTAGATACGCATAGAATCCTGCTGTTAAGTACCTTAGTGAGAAATTAATTTCTTAGTCTCTCTCTCTCTCTCTCTCTCTCTCTCTCTCTCTCTCTCTCTCTCTCTCTCTCTCTCTCTCTCTCTTAAAATTTTCCGTTCTTGCGTAATTTACGTGTAAATTAAAGTTTAGACTCTCTCTCTCTCTCTCTCTCTCTCTCTCTCTCTCTCTCTCTCTCTCTCTCTCTCTCTCTCTCTCTCTCTCTCTCTCTCTCAGAATTTTCCGTTCTTGCGTAATTTACGTGTAAATTAAAGTTTAAACTCTCTCTCTCTCTCTCTCTCTCTCTCTCTCTCTCTCTCTCTCTCTCTCTCTCTCTCTCTCTCTCTCTAGAAACTTTATTACCCTGGATGGTAATATGAACTACTTGAAACTAATTACTCTATGACTAAGAGACAAATGAAATGTGATATTATAATTTTGGTAATTCTCTAGTTATCTCCGCTATGGAGGTTATAAATGACTTGGGTTTATTAACCCCTCCAACGAAGTTTAAAGGAGGTTATGTTTAACCCCTTAAATGTGTTTGTATGTTTTTGTGTTTGTGTATGTTTTTGAACAGCTTCCTGGCCACAAATTTAATCGTAGAGTAATGAAATTTGCAGGGATTAACTGATATGTCAATAGCTGAAAATTATTATTATTATTATTATTATTATTATTATTATTATTATTATTATTATTATTATTATTATTATTATTATTATTATTATTATTATACAGTCAATCAATTCACAGTCAACTATGAAACATATCAAGCATGGTCCGTAGACTTAAGAAAATGGTTGACCATCTTTTTGGCGAAGGTCTGAATTCTTTTATTGAGCTTTCTACTTCTGTAATAATGCGTGTTTAACAAACTGGATTTCATATTCAATAATCGTTAGTTAAGAAGTAAAAAGAAGAGAACAAGTGGACAGAGAATGAATGAAGTAAACGTAGACCATTATCTAACACTTAGCATGGATTCTATTTCAATGTGTTTGGGACATTATTCGATTAAATACAGTATGATGTTAGACCTGTTCTTATTATCATCTCAAGACAATATTATATATATATATATATATATATATATATATATATATATATATATATATATAATATATATATATGTATATATATATACATACACACACACACACACACACACACATATATATATATATATATATATATAATATATATATATATATATATATATATATATAAATGTGTTGCTAGGAAGATTTACAGCCAGCAACATATTTTATTCTTTAAAAAATTGAGAAATATTTACCTCCCTGGTGATTTTCATTAACCAAGAAATACTAATAGAATACATTTTTCCACCTCAATTAGTAGTCTCGCATTGTATAACTCTCTCTCTCTCTCTCTCTCTCTCTCTCTCTCTCTCTCTCTCTCTCTCTCTCTCTCTCTCTCTCTCTCTCTCTCATTGTAGTATTAAGAGATCTTTATAAAATAGAGAAACAAGCTCACACATTCTGACGCAGCTGAAAAATTCCCCAAGTTTATGCACGAAATGAGACATTCGTACCCAGAAAAAAAGTTCTCTAACATTTACCACTCGTCTTAGGGAATTATATCTCCCGCTTGTAAAAAAGTTATTAAATAACTGATTTACCCAAAATTAGTTGAGTAATACTTCTTTTTACCTCTGCTTACGAAATTGGAAGGAGGTTATGTTTTTACCCCTAGTCTGTGTGTTTGTTTATATGTGTATGTGTGTTTGTTTGTTTGTGAACAGCTTCCTGGGCACAATTTTAATAGTAGAGTAATGAAACTTGCAGGGATTAAATAATATGTAAAAAGCGGTGAATGACTAAATTTTGGAAGATCAAGGTCAAAGGTCAATGTCATGGTCAAGCAAAACTGTCCAATTCACGTAATCGGACATAATTTTGGACATCGTTGTCAAAGAGACTTCAAACTTGGTTCATATTTGAGTGTATGATAATCCACGCCAATTAATACATGTTGATGT
>NC_090727.1:66873874-66876374 GCF_036898095.1 Palaemon carinicauda | reverse complement strand
ATATATATATATATATATATATATATATATATATATATATATATATATATATATATATATATATATATATCAGCTTTGGTTCAAAAGTATCTTACTAAACCTTAAGTCTTCATAATCTTAATGACGAAACGACCAGGCTGGTCGTTGCTATTAGAACAGAGCGAGAAACAAACAAAGTATTCAATAGGAGATGATAGCCTTTACTCCACTAACGAAACAAGATCTTTACTTAATGGACTGTATCATCCCTGCCCGAATTCAGTTTTCCATTTCATGAAAGCTGTGGAATATATAACGATCTATCTCTCTGAGTGAGGATAACTTAACGTAGTGGAAGGGCTAGTGTATCGCCATGACCAGCAAAGCTGTACTAGTCAGGGTCACCCATAATAGGTTGGTTTGCTGTGAGTGATCAGACTAAAGTCTCCTATCATCAACAATCCGCAGTGGGCAGGGTGGTTATAAAAAAAATGGCCAAATACCAAAGATGAATAAGCACATGCCTGAGGCCTTTGCCTCGCCGTTGTCAGGGCCACACTTACTAAGGTGGTTTGCTGTGAGCGATCAGCCTAAAGTCTCCCATCATCACTAATCTGTACTGCCCAGCGTGGTTATGAAAACTAACCAAACCCTATAATCAACAAAGCTGTACTAGTCAGGGCCTCTCATACCAGGTTGGTTGGTTAGATGTGAGCCATCAGACTTACGTCTCCCATCATCACCAATCCGCAGTGGCCAGCGCGGTGATGAAAACTAACCAAACATCATAACCAACAAAGCTGTACTAGTCAGGGTCACCCATACTAGGTTGGTTTGCTGTGAGCGATCAGACTAAAGTCTCCCATCATCACCAATCCGCAGTGGGCAGGTTGGTTATAAAAAATGGCCAAACACCAAACATGAATAGTGGACTACAAACAGCTGCATTTGTTGTTTTGTTGTTGTTATTTATGTTGTTATTATCTTCCCCTGCCATGCGTCTTAGCCCATTCTTAGAATAATACCTCTTCCCAAGATGTTTCTTCCTTAGGCCAGTTTATCCCTCCTTCATTTGCCTCTCTTTATCATCTAAACCCCACTTGGTGCTTCCCAACGTCCACGCTTCTCTAATCTGATCTCCAACGCTTTTATTCTCTCTCTCTCTCTCTCTCTCTCTCTCTCTCTCTCTCTCTCTCTCTCTCTCTCTCTCTCTCTCTCTCTCTCTCTCTCTCTCATTTTCGCCTTACATTGTATCGAACAAAACAGTCTAGACACCTGCAATGCAAAAACCATAGATATTTTTCATTCTTTGTTTACGACGAAACTTTTATTTGCAACATTATCATCTTAATGGCTATAAAACTACATATTCATTGTAATTGTTGTTTATGTACACTATTAAAAACTTGCCGTAAAACGGTAAAACCCAGGAATAAATGTTGCAGGGCATTTACCGTGATATTACGGTCACCAACCTGTAAAATATAATAACAGAGTAGGGTAAACATTACGGTCGCCTGTATTTTACTGAAATACGGTGGAGAACAATATATTTTTACGGGGAATATCCGATTAAAATTACATTTTTTTTTTTACAGTGTAGGACTATTAAATGTAAGTGAATCTGTACAAGAAAGTCCAAATAATGAATCAATGATGGGTAATAATATTTTCCACTCGCCATGTTTATTTTCTTATCAGTAGAAACTTACATTTTCGTAGGTTATTGATCTTATAAGTTTCTAGACTATACGAAAGACTCGTTCCTATCATATAAGGAATTTATATTGCTAATTACATTGTAATTTGTCTACAATAATTTTGAGGGCTGAATGTTTTCAAATTGATGGCTTGATAGGTAGAGTTCCTGCTAGCATGATCTCGGCTAAGAAGCATAGGTTCGAATCTTTGCTCAGCCAGAAGCTGTTATCATAAAAGAAGATCCAGTGGATATACATTCCTTAAGATAGAATTCGATATCAAATGTCATTGTGGTTCATATATATATATATATATATATATATATATATATATATATATATATATATATATATATATATATATATGTATATATATGTATATATATATAATATATATATATATATATATATATATATATATGTATATATATGTATATATATATATATATATATATATATATATATATATATATATATATATATATATATATATATATATATATATATATATAAAGTATAATCATGTCCTTACTGGCAAAATGATAGGATAATAAAGATAATATTTAGAGTATATAAAAAACAAGATATTCAATCATGTTTGCTTTTATCTTCACTAGTTTCATTCTATTTTCTTTCTCTTCTATCTTGATTAAACTTTCCACCCTCTGCACTCTACGGATTTTAAATTCTTCCACCTCTCCTCTCCTGCTTTAATACAGAAAATAATAATTCCCTTAACATTTCTTATTTAATTTCCACCAAATACCAAATCTACATCTGCTCCTCTCCCTTCATTAGATTCTTCCATCCTTTACCAGGCC
>NC_090727.1:66856374-66858874 GCF_036898095.1 Palaemon carinicauda | reverse complement strand
CTCTTATAGTTTCATTTCTAACCCTGTCCTTCCATTTAACACCCAATATCCTTCTGAGGGCTTTGTTCTCAAATGTACTAAATCTGTTGGAGATTGTTTCATTGTCATACCATGACTCATGTCCATACAGTAACACTGATCTCATTAGTGTTATGATCACTGATTCTAAATTACTAAGAGCTGTACATAGATTTCTCTTACGCAAAATCTAAAGCTAAGTCATTTCCGACTAAGTATGTCTTCTCTAGCTTCAGAATCATTAGATTTTCCATGAAAGATGAAACTAAGGTAAATTTTTTCAGATCAAGTATAGATCTTCTAGAGCAGTGGTTCCCAACCTTTTTCCTGTCATTTCCCCCCTGCACCCAGTGCAACCCTTCAGATTTCCCCCTTCATGTGTATGAGGGAAAGAGTAGTTGAAACACACTGTGACGACTTACTCATTTATTTTTCCATTATACAAATATACTGATAAACAAATAGTTACAGAGTAAAATGGATAGAGAGCGGTTAGTAACAACTAACCGCATACCCATAGAGCTATGAGGTTAGTTGTTACTAACCGCTCTCTATCCATTTTACTCTGTAACTATTTGTTTATCAGTATATGGAGAGCGGCTAGTAGCAAAATAAAAGGACTTTTGTTTATTCTTCTACTTCAAAATTGAATTAGTGAGAAGGTTGAGGCTGCTTCTTGTTCACCAGTGATTCAATATCAGGGCTCTTTTTGGCATCTGATATTTATTTAGTTAGTAGGTAGTGTAATTACATCCCCCCTGGTAGCTTCAAATTTCCCCCCAGGGGGAAATTTCCCCCAGGTTGGGAACCACTGTTCTAGAGCTTCAATGAGATAAGTCTTTTCAGGGTAAGTATAGATATGTCAGGGCTATATACAACCACGAAAAAATATTCTTCAAAATTGCATATATTAAAAAAAAAGAAAAAAAAAGAAAGAAAAAAAAAACTCTTATTTTATTCGGAAATTCTCCGTAGAATAATAATGTCGGCCGTATTTCAGTAAAATACAGGCGACCCTAATTTTTACCCTACTTTGTTATTATCTGTTACGGATTGGTAAGCGTAATATCCTTCCTTTACGTCAATATATCCGTTTTTAAAACGGCAAATGCATGGCAACATTTAGTGCAGGGTGTTAACCGTTTTTTTAATGCAAATTTTTAACAGTGTAGTTTCAACTACTCAAGGCCTTCGTCTGAATAACATTTACTAGCTTTCAAAATGCCACCTCTTTCATGAGTCTCATAGGAACCTAATATTGTAATTGAAAACACAGATAAATCATAAACACTCAGGTGCTCAAAGTTGATAAAAATTCGTCAAGGTTTAGATGATGAAAACAATTTTTAATCTAATTATATTTCACAATATAGATCTATCAAAAACCAGATAGATAGATAGATAGATAGATAGATAGATAGATAAACAAATACAACCGTTTCTAGTTCACTGCAAGACAGAGGCCTCAGACATGTCCTTATTCATGTCTGGACTTTGGCCATTTTCAACTCCATACTAAAGTTTTCATCACCACGCTAGCCGGTGAGGATTGGTGATGGTAGGAGATTTTCGTCTGATCGCTCACAGCAAACCAACTTAGTATGGGTGGCCCTAACTTGTACAGCGTTGCTGATCATGGCACTATTCAAACCCTTTCACTACGTTAAGGTATCGCATCTCAATAAGTCTTCATAAATACTCCCTCTGGGAGCACTTGGCAACTAGGCAGCGAAACTTTTTAATTGGTTGAGCAGATTGAATGGAATACTGCACCAGTTTGAAGTTTCTGTTCACGTTCAGTCGCTTAAAGACTTTTCAAAGGAACGGAAACCCTAGGGGTTTATTCACACTGAATTTAGTGCGGTGGAACTACAATTGACTCAACGCTATGCTTTTGGTAGAAACTTCCAAGCTCTATATATTTCTCGTTTTATGACTGACTCTCTCTCTCTCTCTCTCTCTCTCACTCTCTCTCTCTCTCTCTCTCTCTCTCTCTCTCTCTCTCTCTCTCTCTCTCTCCACCTCAACAAGAAATTTTTATCAACTTTGAGCACCTGAGTGTTTATGATTTATCTGTGTTTTCAATTACAATATTAGGTTCCTATGAGACTCATGAAAGAGGTGGCATTTTGAAAGCTAGTAAATGTTATTCAGACGAAGGCCTTGAGTAGTTGAAACTACACTGTTAAAAATTTGCATTAAAAAAACGGTTAACACCCTGCACTAAATGTTGCCATGCATTTGCCGTTTTAAAAACGGATATATTGACGTAAAGGAAGGATATTACGCTTACCAATCCGTAACAGATAATAACAAAGTAGGGTAAAAATTAGGGTCGCCTGTATTTTACTGAAATACGGCCGACATTATTATTCTACGGAGAATTTCCGAATAAAATAAGAGTTTTTTTTTTTCTTTCTTTTTTTTCTTTTTTTTTAATATATGCAATTTTGAAGAATATTTTTTCGTGGTTGTATATAGC
>NC_090727.1:66822829-66830329 GCF_036898095.1 Palaemon carinicauda | reverse complement strand
ATATATATATATATATATATATATATATATATATATATATATATATATATATATATATGTATGTATATATATATATATATATATATATATATATATATATGTATGTATATATATATATATATATATATATATATATATATATATATATATATATATATATATATATTTATATGTATGTATAAATATATATATATATATATATATATATATATATATATATTTATATGTATATATATATATATATATATATATATATATATATATATATATATATATATGTGTGTGTGGCTTTGTTGTTGAGTGAATGGATGACAGGTAAAGTAGTGGAATGGATGGAGATATCATCTAGGTTAATGTGGGTAAGGGTTAGGTTGGGTAGGGAATGTTGGGCGTTTGTCAGTGCGTATGGGCCAGGTAGTGAGAAAAGTGAAGAAGAGCGGAATGAGTTCTGGAGTGAATTAACTAGGTGTGTAGAAGGACTGGGTAGAAGGAATTATGTAGTTGTTATGGGTGACTTAAATGCTAGAGTGGGTGCTGGAGAGGTAGAAGGTGTCATTGGGAAATATGGCGTACCAGGTGAAAATGAGAGTGGTGAGAGACTGGTAGATATGTGTGTTGAACAAGAGATGGTAATAAGTGCTAGCTTTTTTAAAAAGAAAGATAAAAATAAGTATACATGGGTAAGAGTGGCAAATGGAAGAGTAGTAGAAAGGGCATTGATGGATTATGTGTTGATAATTAAAAGAATGTTTGGAAGATTGAAAGACGTGCACGTGTTTAGGGGTATGGCTAACGGTATGTCTGATAATTTTTTGGTGGAAGGAAAATTAGTTGTAGCAAAAGAGTGGGGGAATAGAGTAGGTGGATGTAAAAGGGAGCTAGTGAGGTTGAAGAGCTAATAAAACCGGGGGTAAAAAGTAAATATCAGGAAAGTTTGAAATGGCATATGACGAGGTGAGAGTAAGAGAAACTGGTAATTTAGAGGAGGAGTGGAAGTTAGCAAAAGAAAATTTTGTTGGGATTGCAAGTGATGTATGTGGCAAGAAGGTTGTTGGAGGCAGCATGAGGAAGGGCAGTGAATGGTGGAATGAAGGAGTGAAGGTAAAAGTGGAAGAGAAAAAGAGGGCTTTTGAAGAATGGCTGCAGAGTAATAGTATAGAGAAGTATGAAAAATATAGAGAGCAAAAGGTGGAAGTAAAGCGCAAGGTACGTGAGGCAAAGAGGGCAGCTGACCTGAGGTGGGGTCAGGGACTGGGTCAGTCATATGAAGAGAATAAGAAGAAGTTTTGGAAAGAAGTGAAGAGAGTAAGGAAGGCCGGCGCAAGAATTGAAGAGACAGTGAAAGATGGAAATGGAAGGTTGTTAAAAGGAGAGGAGGCAAGGAAAAGGTGGGCGGAATATTTTGAAAGTTTGCTGAATGTTGAGGATGATAGGGAGGCAGATATAATTGCGGTTCCAGGTGTTGAGGTGCCAGTGATTGGAGATGAGAATGAGAGAGAGATTACAATAGAGGAAGTGAGGAGAGCACTAGATGAAACGAGAGTAGGAAAAGCATCGGGTATGGATGGTGTGAAAGCTGAGATGTTGAAGGAAGGGGGTGTGACTGTACTTGAATGGTTGGTGAGATTGTTTAATGTGTGTTTTGTGTTGTCAATGGTACCAGCAGATTGGGTCTGTGCATATATTGTACCACTATATAAGGGTAAGGGAGATGTGCATGAGTGTTGTAATTCAAGAGGTATTAGTTTGTTGAGTGTAGTTGGAAAAGTGTATGGTAGAATACTGATTAATAGGATTAAGGATAAAACAGAGAATGCAATCTTGGAAGTACAGGGTGGTTTTAGAAGAGGTAGGGGTTGTATGAACCAGATTTTTACAGTTAGGCAGATATGCGAGAAATATTTAGCAAAAGGTAAGGAGGTGTATGTTGCGTTTATGGATCTGGAGAAAGCATATGATAGAGTTGATAGGGAAGCAATGTGGAATATGATGAGGTTATATGGAGTTGGTGGAAGGTTGTTGCAAGCAGTGAAAAGTTTCTACACAGGTAGTAAAGCATGTGTTAGAATAGGAAATGAGGTGAGCGATTGGTTTCCGGTGAGAGTGGGGCTGAGACAGGGATGTGTGATGTCGCCGTGGTTGTTTAACTTGTATGTTGATGGAGTGGTGAGAGAGGTGAATGCTAGAGTGCTTGGACGAGGATTAAAACTGGTTGGCGAGAATGATCATGAATGGGAGGTAAATCAGTTGTTGTTTGCGGATGATACTGTACTGGTAGCAGACAGAGAAGAGAAGCTTGACCGACTAGTGACAGAATTTGGAAGGGTGTGTGAGAGAAGGAAGTTGAGAGTTAATGTGGGTAAGAGTAAGGTTATGAGATGTACGAGAAGGGAAGGTGGTGCAAGGTTGAATGTCATGTTGAATGGAGAGTTACTTGAGGAGGTGGATCAGTTTAAGTACTTGGGGTCTGTTGTTGCAGCAAATGGTGGAGTGGAAGCAGATGTACGTCAGAGAGTGAATGAAGGTTGCAAAGTGTTGGGGGCAGTTAAGGGAGTAGTAAAAAATAGAGGACTGGGCATGAATGTAAAGAGAGTTCTATATGAGAAAGTGATTGTACCAACTGTGATGTATGGATCGGAGTTGTGGGGAATGAAAGTGATGGAGAGACAGAAATTGAATGTGTTTGAGATGAAGTGTCTGAGGAGTATGGCTGGTGTATCTCGAGTAGATAGGGTTAGGAACGAAGTGGTGAGGGTGAGAACGGGTGTAAGAAATGAGTTAGCGGCTAGAGTGGATATGAATGTGTTGAGGTGGTTTGGCCATGTTGAGAGAAAGGAAAATGGCTGTCTGCTAAAGAAGGTGATGAATGCAAGAGTTGATGGGAGAAGTACAAGAGGAAGGCCAAGGTTTGGGTGGATGGATGGTGTGAAGAAAGCTCTGGGTGATAGGAGGATAGATGTGAGAGAGGCAAGAGAGCGTGCTAGAAATAGGAATGAATGGCGAGCGATTGTGACGCAGTTCCGGTAGGCCCTGCTGCTTCCTCCGGTGCCTTAGATGACCGCGGAGGTAGCAGCAGTAGGGGACTCAGCAGTATGAAGCTTCATCTGTGGTGGAAATGTGGGAGGTTGGGCTGTGGCACCCTAGCAGTACCAGCTGAACTCGGCTGAGTCCCTGGTTAGGCTGGAGGAACGTAGAGAGTAGGGGTCCCCTTTTTGTTTTGTTTCTTGTTGTTGTCGGTTACCCCCCAAATTGGGGGAAGTGCCTTGGTATATGTATGTATGATGTATATATATATATATATATATATATATATATATATATATATATATATATATATATATATATATATATATTTATATGTATATTTATATATATATATATATATATATATATATATATATATATATATATATATATATATATATATATATATATATATATATATATATATATATATATATATATATATATATATATATATATATCTTCGGTGAAAGCTGCAACAACCAGTAATGAACACAAATTTCCATGTATGGATAGGGAAAGAATAGTTCAAATTGTCCTTCTTTTATTATTCCCAACGTTTCGTGATTCTTAATCACATTGCCCAGGGCTAAAAATAAAACATATACAAAAGAATTAAGAAACAGTTAAAATTTTTTTTACAAATTCATTCAAAACTATAAAAAACAGTTAAAATTTAAATGAAAATTAAAAGGAAAAAATGAATAAATGAATATATATAGGCTACATCAGACAAAGTAGTGGAACCAACCTCGCAGAAGCGTAGCGAGCAACTGTATACCAACAAGAGTTAGAAAACAAACCAAAGAAAACTATGACAAATACAACTGAATAGAAGAAGCTTGGGTATTTAACGACGGAACTAGTCGTTTGATCAATATGGATTCAAGAAGAGGTAAGTCATGGTTATTTGACACTTGGCCAATGATGGTAAAATCTTTGTTTTCAATATTTTATTTGCACATTTTAGCATGAATCCGAATATTATATTTATATTTATATATATATATATATATATATATATATATATATATATATATATATATATATATATATATATATATATATATATATACATATATATATATATATATATATATATATATATATATATATATATATATATATATATATATATATATATTTGTTTATACAAATATACATCTCCTACTGATTTAATGCCTATATAACAATTCATTTCTGAGGTGCCATGCCTATTCGCATCCTGTTCTTCGATATCGTATTACATTGTGAGTTAATATCACTACAAATAAGAACTGGACATCGTCGTCAGTGGCACTGACGTGAGATGGACACTGAATATCATACTGGCACTTGTGCTCAATTATGGAAATATTTCTATTCTCTGTTCAGCTGTGAGCATTTTGGCACTGGAGAGAGAGAGAGAGAGAGAGAGAGAGAGAGGAGAGAGAGAGAGAGAGAGAGAGAGAGAGAGAGAGAGAGAGAGAGAGAGCCTAACCTTATTGTCTTATTCTATGTTTGGGATCCCCCAGGTCCCTCAGTGTGAGGCACCTCGTATATCCACAAGAGAGTTGCTTATGCCTCTTAAGGTGTATTTTGCATCTTCCAGTCTTGGATGGTCTGGGATGCATCTTAGGTATTTATCGAGCTTATTCTTAAACACATCTACGCTCACTCCTGATATGTTTCTTAGATGAGCTGGCAGCACTTCAAATAGTCGCTGCATTATCGATGCTGGTGCGTAGTGGATTAATGTACTGTGTGCCTTCCTTAGTTTTCCTGATATATTTTTCGGCACTATTAATCTACCTCGGCTTGCTCTTTCTGATATTTCTAGCTCCAAGATGAGAGAGAGAGAGAGAGAGAGAGAGAGAGAGAGAGAGAGAGAGAGAGAGAGAGAGAGAGAGAGAGAGAGAGGAGAGAGAGAGAGATTATGTAGGACGAAAAAAAACTGATTCAAGAGAAGTATGACCAAGGAAAACATAATCTATTAAAATTTTGCTCGTAAAAAATGTAGAGGAATGTTTATTAAAAATGCACATATCCTGTAATAGAAAAAAAAAAAATTGTTTAAAAGAAAAACAGGATAAAAACGTTGAGATAAGTTGTTGGTGAGTGATTCTAACACTTGCTATATATTTGAAATAGTTTTGTTTTTTCTCCTTTAATATTATTTTGTATAAGAAAGTATTTTATAAATTAATGTTAAGGCTCATTTGATAAGACTGTCTAGACGGGGTAAGAACGTGTTATAATACAAAAGGTTTTATAAAATAGATGGATGCGTGCTAAGCTCTCATCTCGTTTGTTTCGTGAGGTAAAGATGTTATATTTTGGGCTTCAAAGAGCCTTAATAGCTCATCCGATTTATACAACTTTTAGATAAATAAAAAAAGTTACCACTCGTACATTTGAACGAATCTATAGCTAGCCCGCTCTAGTTTAGTTACTAAAGGTTTAAGGGTACTCATAAATGGTAGAGGGAAGGGACAGTGACATTGGCCTACCAAGCAGGACAATGCCCTAGAGACTGATCACATATACATATGATCAGTGTCCAAGACCCGTCTCCATCAGAGTTAGGACCAAGGAGGGGCAGACAATGACTGCTGATGACTCAGCAGATAGACCTAAAGGCTCAACCCCCCCCCCCCCAGCACCCTCAGCTCACATTAATGGTGAGGTTACAGTGACTAAAAGAACTAACGAGTTTGAGCAGGACTCAACCCCCAGTCTGGATATCGCCAGACAGTGACGTTACCAATAAGCCACCTCAACCCTGACTGACAATGGAAACTTAACATGTGGAAATAAGTATCTCTCTCTCTCTCTCTCTCTCTCTCTCTCTCTCTCTCTCTCTCTCTCTCTCTCTCTCTCTCTCTCTCTCTCTCTCTCTCTCTCTCCTCTCTCTCTGTGAAAACTAGATTTAAAAGCGCCATATGTATTCTGAGTTTTGAATTATAAATAGTTTTGATGAGATTTCAATTTTAGGACAGAGAGTCAGTCAGTCTTCTAAGGGAAGAATCATAGTTTTTGGAAAAGCATTTATCAATCTCAAGTTCCTGTCATTTTCTTGAGCTTCCTTGAAATGGCAAGAAGAAACACAATCATACTGAGCTTTGATAATTTGTGCGTAGGGTCAGTCACTATGGCATTGTCTCTCTACCTTGCCTTTGCCATTCACGAGAGGCCTTTAAACATTTAAACCTGAAGGCCCACCGAAGGAAATCCCTTTCACAGACTCCTTCTTATAGCAGAGTAAATTTGCTTCCTTAAGTAATCAAATTAGGATTTATAATCCAAAGGACAGTTACTTATATCAGCCAAATCCCAGAGAAGTTCGGTTTCCATTAAAAAGAAAATACCATATCAGACTCGATTTCTTGATTTAATTTCGTCCATTATAAAGCAAAAACATATCAGATTATAAGATAGAAGACTGACAAGATTTGATATTATCAGGAATTATAAATAACAATAAGTGGAATGAAGAAAACTAATAATATATCATATGCCAGTATTGTTCCCCAAGGATCGATGTACACTGTTAGAAAAAACGGTAATTTTTATCGGAAATTCTCCGTAAAAATATTCTGTTCCCAGCCGTATTTCAGTAGAATACAGGCGACCGTAATTTTACCTTACTTTGTCATTATCTTTCACGGGTTGGTGACCGGAATGTTAATCTTTTACGTCAATATATAAGTTTTTAAAACTGTAAATATCCTGGAATAAATGTTGCCAAACTTTTACAGTTTTTTAATGCAAATTTTTCAGTTAAAGATTTTCCACACAACTTACAGCAGCTTTTCATAACGATAACACAACAAGGTCTTTTATTTATAATGAATAAATTATGAACCCTAAAAGCCACAAGATACAGTTCTTCCATTATAGATTATTTCGTTGGTGAGTACAGAAATGTGTCGGACTTATAATATATAGAGGATACACTCGGACAGACTATCCTATCTTATTTATCTTCCCCTTGTTTTGTTAAAGTTTATATAGTTCATATAGGAAATATTTATTTTAATGTTGTTTCTCTTCTTAAAATATTCTATTTTTCCTTGTTTCCTTTCCTCACTGGACTATTTTCCCTGTTGCAGCCCCTGGGCTCATAGCAACCTGCTTTTTCAACTAGGGTTGTAGCTTAGCAAGTAATAATAATAATAATAATAATAATAATAATAATAATAATAATAATAATAATAATAATAGAATCCTGACTTGAAATATCCACGAAGAAAAGAGGAGACTCTGATATGCTATTTAATATTTCAGGCCGGTAGCATTTCAAAGAGACGTACTAATAAATAACTAGACGTATACAAACAGTAAACAGAAGTACATAGCCTGTAGGAAACAAACAAGAAACCTTTAAAATATAACCGATTTTAATTTGATATTAAATACTTTTCTTTAGTTTATGTGTTCTTCAAAGAAACTATTGCCATTAGTAGTTTTTATTTTGTTGGCTTAATCTAACAGATG
>NC_090727.1:66807829-66812829 GCF_036898095.1 Palaemon carinicauda | reverse complement strand
TTGTTATAATCTTTATCATTTAGTGCTTATGCGTTTACGCAGTGGACGTCTGTATTCATATAGATATTTGATAGAATTGCAAGGGGTCGAAGACATAGGAAAAGAAATACCGTAAACATGACGCCCCTGTGAGCCCAGCCCCTGGACCGAGTAACGCAACAGGAGGACAGGTTAACCCCCTCCGGATTGTGACACTTGTAAATGCTAGATCAGCAATCCTTCCTTTTCAGGGTCGGGTTAATGGGTTCTTGCCTCAAAATGTGGAGTCATGGATTTCATCCGTCGTTGCCCATTTAAATGCAAAACAAATCGTAGACCCTTTTGTACAATTATTTGAAACTGAAAGTTTTATAGATTTTTCTAAAGGAGATGCGAGTGCATATTTAAGAGGTGTTTCATTTCAAGAAGCAGTTACCTAGGATGATTTCAAAGTTAGGCTACGCGCTGTCTATGGGGGTGAAGAAGCCTTGGATGTAGTATTAACGTTAAGAAATACACTTAATCAAGCCACTATGACTCGGCTTAATGTTATTGAGAGAGCAGCTCTCATAGCCGATAGGCTCAATGAATATCAGGATATTTTAGGTAGTTCCACTTGGGTTATTAGAGATAACATCTCCGTGAAAGATTTTTTACGATTAATGTATTTAACTTGCATGACTTTTATGTTGCCTGAAGCTTTAGTGCGGTGTTTTGATAAAAAGTTAATGCCTGCAAGTACGGAATTGGATGTATATAAACAGATAAAGAAACACATGTCTGAGTGTCCTGACCTTGATCCCGTGTTAACTTAAGTTTTTGCAAAAAATGAAACAAAGCCACAACAAGTAAATGTAGAATGTAGATATAATAGTCAAGTTGCAGGAATGACGTGTTATAATTGCAAACGTCAAGGTCACTTGAGTGCGGACTGCAGAACGAAATTCTGTTCGATACACAATAGTTCGACTCATTCATATAGTCAGTGCTACTCGCGTAAGACACAACAGAATCCTAGAAATACACAGTCAATGCCACAGTCAGTTCCATATAGAAATAAAAAGAAAAATCATAATTTTAATAAGAAGAAACAGCCAAACGTCAATGTAGTTCAGAATCCCAAACAAACAAACAGTTCTTCAAATAACGCTGAGCCTGGGTCGTCAAACCAGACCTCGCAAGGTCAGACTAATTTTCAGAATGTGCAGAGCAAAGCAAATACCACATAATTAACTTCAGTTGGGAAGAGAGTGATGTTGGGTCAAGGTCATTCATTTCAACATCAGTAGTATTGAATAATCAATTTAATGTTTTATCAGATCATTGTGAGGCAATAGATTTTCCTATGAAACACACAGCCAAATTAAGTAAATCAGTGCATGCTCCCGTAGATTTGCAACGAATTCATACAATAATAAGCCAAAATGAGTTACGACCAACATTATGTGCTGTAAATTTAGACCACAGATCCTTTACATTATTTCTTGACTCTGGTATTACACGTAATATCATGGATTTGAGGACACATCATTTGTTGTTTTCGAACTTTCCGATAGAAAAATCCGGAGTGAGACTCTCGGGTATAGGAAATAATGAATTAAATGTAATAGGCGTAACTCATGTTCAGTTCAAGGTCGGTAAGCGCACGTTTGCTGATACATTTGTTGTTGTACAAAACATTGATATGTATCCAGCTGTAATTATAGGATACCCATCTATGGGCAATCAAAACATTATCTTAGCCCCTGCCAAGCACGGCGTGTATATCAAAAGAAAATTCTATAAGTCTTCTAATACCTTAAAATCAGTTTTGGATAGAAAGGAGAGGACAAATGCAACCGTAACGTACGTTGAAGTACCAATAACTTGTCTCACTAATAAAGAAATAATATACGCGACCCAGCAAAATTCTCGTTCACCCGTAATATTATCTTGCACGCAATCTATCGAGCCAAACGTACCTTCGAATTTAATAGTGCAAGTAAAGAAAACATTACCGGGATCTGAAATATTAATCCTCTCCGACACTTTGAAAACTAACGGATTGTCTGTCACACAGGCTATTTTATACAGTAGGCTCACATCAACAATGTAATATTGAAGTCTGTAATCATTTAAATACCACTTTAGTAATTCACAAAAATCAACATATCTTGGATGTACAAGTTTATAAAAATCGTATTCTTACCGTTACTGAAATCAATCACGCTCAATCAGTTGCGGATGAATCCCTTTTGCAATCTATTAGAAATAAAATCAATAAAGACATTCAAGACGAAGAAATTCAGCAGAAAATTTTTGGACTTTTAATTGAATATCATGATGTTTTTTCCACTATGGATGGATCCTTAGGAAAAACAGATGTGATCGAGCATCAAATAAGGTTAAAGGACAAGCAGAAAATTATCTATGTACCCTCGTACAGACTCCCTATGAAATTCCAGAATGAAATAAATGATGAAGTAGCTAAAATGCTAGAAGAAGGAGTCATTAGGAAATTAAACAGCCCTTATAATTTTCCATTAATAGTTGTACCGAAAAAAGATCGAACATGGCGTATCTGCGTAGACTTCCGTCGTCTAAACGAGGACACGATCCCTGATCGATTCCCAGTGCCATGTACTGACGATATTTTGTCTTTGTTAGGTCAGAATAAATATTTTACCAGTTTGGACTTACTTAAAGGCTTTCACCAGATATCATTAGAAGAAGATAGTATCCCATACACAGCCTTCAGCACAGCCAGGGGACATTATGAATTTTTACGGATGCCTTTTGGTTTACGTTGTGCTCTCATAACATTTACAAGAATGATTAACATAGTGTTTGGAGACTTGCTAGGGGATATATTGCATTCCTATAGGGACGACCTTGTAATCTTTTTCAACACCTTAGAAGAACATCTACGTAAATTAGAGCTAGTACTACAGAGACTAAGACAACATAACTTAAGGGTAAAGATTAGTAAGTGTGAATTTTTCAAAACAGAATTAATATATTTTGGTTTTATGGTGTCAAGCCAAGGTCCTAAAGTAGTCCATGATAAGGTGTCGGCTATCCGTAACTTTCCCATACCTACTAATGTCAAGGGAATACAGCAATTTCTGGGTTGTAGTGGATATTACAGGCGTTTTAGACGCAATTATTCAATAATAGCCGCTCCCTTAACTGATCTTACGAAGAAGTGCGTAGATTTCATATGGTCTGAGCAGCATCAACAGGCGTTTAATACCTTGAAAGATGAACTGTGTAGTTCTCCTATCTTAAAATTTCCTGACTTCTGTAATGAATTCTTCATTGCAACAGACGTCTCAGACTTAGGAGTAGGTGGGGTATTGCTTCAGCAATATGATAAACAATTATTCCTGATAACTTTTTATTCTCGAAAACTGAGAAGTTCCAAAAGTAAGTATGCAGTAATATACAAGGAAGGGCTAGCTATTGTTAATTCACTAGTGCATTTTAAGTTCATAATATACGGTTATCCCATTAAGGTTCTTACTGATAATAAACCACTAACCGAATTCTTTAAAGGCTTCAACCACAGCCCCAAACGAACTCGGTGGCATTTGATCATTCAAGACTTTGGCGCGAGAATCGGGTATTTACCTGGGAAAGCAAATATCATTGCTGATGCATTATCACGCAACCCCGTGTCATCTTGTACGGAGCCTTTACCTGAATTAATAGATATATCAACATCCATGCCTATTGTGAAAACGATATCTGAACAAGAAGATTTGGGCTGGAGCGCTGAATTATTACAGACTGAGCAAAGAAAAGATCAGAAATTGGGAAAAATTATAAATGCTTTGAAAGGCAATCATAAGGAAAAGAGATATATAAAGTATAAGCAGCAGAATTTTATAATCAAAGACAATATTCTGTGTAGGACTGTGACAAGGGAAACCCGCAATACACCACATGTAACTAACGACCAGGTAGTGGTACCAATCTCGCTTATTTCCACAGTCCTGAATTGGTTGCAAGCAAATCCATTGCATGGACACCCGGGGTTCTCATTAATGTCACAGAAAGCCAAATCATTGTTTTATTGGCATACGATGCTTACAGATATAAAAAAAACACTTAGCTATTTGTCGCACATGTTAGGAAAACAAAGGGCATACGAAAACACCTGTCAGCCTAGGGGCTTATCCCGTCACCAATCAACCCTTTGAAAGAATACATTTAGATTTGTTAACAGGATTTTACGAGTCAGACAGAGGAAATAAGCACCTCTTAGTAATTGTAGATGCTTTAACTCGATATACAGAACTAAAGCGCTTAAAACTAGAACTGCGATTGAATGCTCTAGGAAGTTTTACGAGTGTTACATTTGTAAACATGGAATTCCACACATGATAATCTCAGACTCGGGTGGAGAATTTTATAATCACTTTCTTACCTCATTATGTGAATTCCTTAGCATAAAGAAAATAAATACCATGATATATCACCCTGAGTCGAATGGGCTAGTGGAAAGAGCAAATAGGAAGGTTTTAAATATATTAAGGGTAACACTAGGGGGATCAGACCCCAACTGGGATATTACAATACCTGTGGTACTGAGTACTCTGAATCATTCATATCATATATCAATTAAAATGTCACCGCACGAAGCATTGTATGGTACCCCAGTTAAAACGCCTTTCCATGTATTAACGCCTACAACTAATCTATCAAATCCTTTAAAACAATGTATAAATGCAAGCAAAAGTTGTTTTGATATCTTTCGAAAAAAATTTAGAAGAATCACAAATCATAATGAAAAGGAATCATGATAAAATAGCGAAGCCAACTAAAACATATACCGTGGGGGATAATGTATACATACAGGTAAATGTACGTAAAGGACTCAATTATAAACTAACACCTAAGTTTGAAAGCCCATTTAACATTTTGGAAACATTAACGGCCAATAGGTTTAGAGTTCAAAACGTTTCCCAACCCACTGATGAGAGAATCGTACCATTGGCTCACATAAGAAATTAAAATAAGAGGGAAAGAAGTGAGGGAGA
>NC_090727.1:66786250-66788750 GCF_036898095.1 Palaemon carinicauda | reverse complement strand
ATAATACCTCTTCCCAAGATGTTTCTTCCTTAGGCCAGTTTATCCCTCCTTCATTTGTTTCCTCAAGAGGAAATTGCCATAAACTGCCTCTCTTTATCATCTAAACCCCACTTGGTGCTTCCCAACGTCCACGCTTCTCTAATCTGATCTCCAACGCTTTTATTCTCTCTCTCTCTCTCTCTCTCTCTCTCTCTCTCTCTCTCTCTCTCTCTCTCTCTCTCTCTCTCTCTCTCATTTTCGCCTTACACTGTATCGAACAAAACAGTCTAGACACCTGCAATGCAAAAAACATAGATATTTTTCATTCTTTGTTTACGACGAAACTTTTATTTGCAACATTATCATCTTGATGGCTATAAAACTACATATTCATTGTAATTGTTGTTTATGTACACTTTTAAAAATTTGCCGTATAACGGTAAAACCCTGGAATAAATGTTGCCAGGAATTTACCGTGATATTACGGTCACCAACCTGTAAAATATAATAACAGAGTAGGGTAAACATTACGGTCGCCTGTATTTTACTGAAATACGGTGGAGAACAATATATTTTTACGGGGAATATCCAATCAAATTTACCTTTTTTTTTTTACAGTATAGGACTATTAAATGTAAGTGAATTTGTACAAGAAAGTCCAAATAATGAATCAAAGATGGGTAATAATATTTTCCACTCGCCATGTTTATTTTCTTATCAGTAGAAACTTACATTTTCGTAGGTTATTGATCTTATAAGTTTCTACTCTATACGAAAGACTTGTTCCTATCATGTAAGGAATTTATATCGCTAATTACATTGTAATTTTTCTACAATAATTTTGAGGGATGAATGTTTTCAGATTGATGGCTCGATAGGTAGAGTTCCCGCAGGCATGCTTTCGGCTAAGAGTTATAGGTTCGAATCTTTGCTCAGCCAGAAGCTGTTATCATATATGAAGATCCAGTAGATATACATTCCTTAAGATAGAATTCGATATTAAATGTCATTGGGGTTCAGATATATATATATACATATATATATATATATATATATATATATATATATATATATATATATATATATATATACATATATATATATATATATATATATATATATATATATATATATAGTATATACATATATATATATATATATATATATATATATATATATATATATATATATGTATATATATATATATGTATATACATATATATATATATATATATATATATATATATATATATATATATATATATATATATATATATATATATATATATATATATATATAGATAAAGTATAATCATGCCCTTACTGTTCAAAATGATAGAATAATAAAGATAATATTTAGATTATATAAAAAAACAGGATATCCAATCATGTTTGCTTTAATCTTCACTAGTTTCATTCTATTTTCTTTCTCTTCTATCTTGATTAAACTTTCCACCCTCTGGACGCTACGGATTTTAAATTCTTCCACCTCTCCTCTCCTGCTTTAATACAGAAAATAATAATTCCCTTAACATTTCTTATTTAATTTCCACCAAATACCAAATGTACATCTGCTCCTCTCCCTTCATTAGATTCTTCCATCCTTTACCAGGCCGCTACATATCCTTTTCCCTATTTCCCTAACGGGAAATGACACAGGAAGTGCCTCCCTTTATCACCTAAACTGTGTTTGAAACTTCCCAAATTTTCTCGTGTAATTAAATATCATCGCCCTTCACACGGAATATCTACATTCCAGCCATCACACACGCCTTCTGTTGCTTCTGGAAATCCAGCTTATTCCAGTTTTCGGTTGGAATAAGACTTGTGGTGTTCTTCAGCTGTTTGGAGATGAGAGTTATATATTTATATAATTTTATAGAGCCTGTATCATATACATTCCTTTCTGAGTGAGGATACCTTAACGTGGTGAAAGGGTTTGTGTATCGTCAAGCTCAGCAAAGCTGTACTAGTCATGGCTGCACATATTAGGTTGGTTTTCTGTGAGCGATCAGAAAAAAGTCTCCCACCATCACCAATCTGCAGTGGTCAAGCCCTAGACATGACTAAGGGCATGTCTGAGGCCTTTGTCCTGCAATGGACTAGAAACGGCTGCCCATGTCACTGTCAAAAAGGTTTCCTGAAACAGGGTTCAATTCCCACCATGTCAGAAACTATTGTCTTTGTTTGGTTCCGCCTCGGGACTCTGATCCCGAGGTCGATAAGAGAATCCAGACTTTAATGTATTAAAATATATGGCATATTTGAATATATATATATATATATATATATATATATATATATATATATATATATATATATATATATATATATATATATATATACACACACATATATATTTATATATGTATATATATATATATGTATATATATATATATATATATATATATATATATATATATATATATATATATATATATATATATATATACGCGCATATATATATATATATATATATATATATATATATATATATATATATATATATATACGCGCATA
>NC_090727.1:66763750-66766250 GCF_036898095.1 Palaemon carinicauda | reverse complement strand
TCTGATCCCGAGGTCGTTAAGAGAATCCAGACATTAATGTATCAAAAATATATATGGCTTATTTGAATATATATATATATATATATATATATATATATATATATATATATATATATATATATATATATATATATATATATACATATATATATATATATATATATATATATATTTATATATATATATATATATATATATATATATATATATATATATATATATATATATATATATATATATATATATATATATATATATATATATATATATATATATATATATCTATATATATATATATATATATATATATATATATTTATATATATAAATATATATATATATATATATATATATATATATATATATATATATATATATATATATATATATATATATATATATTTATATATATATATATATATATATATATATATATATATATATATATATATATATATATATATACTGTATATATATGTATAAATATATATATATATATATATAAATATATATATATATATATATATATATATATATATATATATATATATATATATATATATATATATATATACGGTATATATATATGATGTATATATATATATATATATATATATATATATATATATATATATATATATATATATATATATATATATATATATATATATATATGTATGTATGTACTGTATGTATATATACCCTTTTCGATACTGAGTTCAATCATAACGTCCCAGGCATGGGAATGAAACGTCATAAAACCATAAACTTATCAGAAATCAAACGGAATCATGAACTTGACGAATAGTGGAAAGTAAGAAGCAATTAAAAGGTATAGTCGGTGTTGCAATTGAAAGGGTCAGTCGAGTTGAAATTACCCCTCAGTTCCTTTGAATTCCTCATGGTTGGATATTGGGTTAGAGAGGAAGATGAACTCGTTCATAAGGTCGAAGGTTCGATTAAGCTTCGTAAAGCTTGCCGCACACTGAGCCCGAACGGACACGCCCGATCAGAACCGAAACGTTCGATAGAAATTGAAAGCATGCATTCTTACCAGGCTGCGCACATTGGGCCAGAACAGAACGGAACTGACGCGCCAGAACATAACGGAATCGACACAGTATTCTTTGTAAGATATTCTTTCTGAATATCTTGCAGAACGACTGCAACGGTTGTTTTGGAGAGGGTTGCTGATGAATTTGAAGGTTAGTGTGATAGCAACCAATATTTTTCTGATGTCAGAAATTTGACGAATGTATTTTGATAACAATGATGTAAATTAGGATTTAATACAAAGAATTTTGCAGCGATTATTAATTATTTTTATTATTATTATTATTATTAATATTGTTATTATTATTATTATTATTATTATTATTATTATTATTATTATTTTTTCTTTTTTGAAAACATATAAACATCTGGCTTACGGATTCGATAAAGGATTAATATACAGAATATCTAATCATTGTAACATCATTTAGATAAGAACTCAGTTATGATTAAGGAAAACTTCCTTCGTTTAAATAAAATTCTGCGTCGGTTCCGTTCTGTGGTTTCTGGCTCAGCGTGCGCGCTGGACGTCGTTTCTGTTCTGTTCTGAGGCTTCGGTGGCTTAGGCGGCAGTTCCAATCCGGCTCTGTGTGCGGCAAGCTTAAGACTCGCTGAAAGGTTTAATATATCCTTTAACTGGAGAAAGGAAGGATATGTCTGGAAGTCGATGGCGATTCTCTATGGAAGAGACGATTTGGCGAACATTTAAGGATTTTAATCTATGCCATTTACGAAAGCTATGTTTTCCATTTTTGCAACAACGATGAAAATAAAAAATAATAAGACAATAATAACAAAATATTGATATTGATTATGAAATGATAAAGATGGAGACAGTGTTTATAATCATGTGGTGCTATAATAATAACAATATTACTTGTGAAATAATGAAGATAGTGCCCATGATTATTATGATACTAGTGTACTCGACCCGGAAAAATGACAGGTATATATTTAGATCGATATATACACGCACACGCACGCGCACGCACACACACAGATTCATCTCTTCTTACTCCTTCCCCGCTCACCATCCCAATTAGTACATGATAGTTTGGGCAATATTTGGGAGATTGTTGTATTTCGTGTGGTGGCCACTCAGCGTGATAGGAAAATGATATATTGGCTATGAAGAAATTTGACGATACGAAAGCGCTAGGTCAAATTTCGTTTTTCTGATCCTTCCTCCAACTTAGTGACGAATATATATATATATATATATATATATATATATATATATATATATATATATATATATATATATATATACATATATAAATATATATATATATATATATATATATATATATATACATACATACATATATATATATATATATATATATATATATATATATATATATATATATACATATATATATATATATATATATATATATATATATATATATATATATATATATATATATATATATATATATATATA
>NC_090727.1:66748492-66753250 GCF_036898095.1 Palaemon carinicauda | reverse complement strand
TGAAAAAAAATATTGGAAAGCAACTCAAAGGTAATGAATTGTCAATATAGCAAAGTGGCTATGTTGTTTTTTAACTTTTTTTTTCTTTCGACCAACTCCAATGTTGCTTTGGACTTCACAAGAATCATTAAGAATTATCTTTTATTTGCTTGCTGGATGAAATGTACACTCTCGTGATATCAAAATAAATCTATCTAAAGAATGAAATAAAATATGAAATTGAATATATGGTTATTTGTCTCTTTAACGGTAAGACCTTTGATTATTATTCTTTAATCCTTGCGAATAATTTTGATTTAAAATCAATTTTTATGCCACACATGCAAATGAACATCTAGATGTCATAAATATTAGAGAGAGAGAGAGAGAGAGAGAGAGAGAGAGAGAGAGAGAGAGAGAGAGAGAGAGGCAAAATATCAGACCAGACAAAAAGTTTAAAGGACACTTCTTTCGATTTAAGGCAATTTTTAGCATCGTTCTAGACGTCACAAATGTAGGAGAGAGAGAGAGAGAGAGAGAGAGAGAGAGAGAGAGAGAGAGAGGCAAAATATCAGACCAGACAAAAAGTTTAAAGGAGACTTCTTTCGATTTAAGGCAATTTTTAGCATCGTTCTAGACGTCACAAATGTAGGGGAGAGAGAGAGAGAGAGAGAGAGAGAGAGAGAGAGAGAGAGAAGCAAAATATCAGATCAGACAAAAATTTAAAGGAGACCTGTTTCAATAGGAAGTAATTTTCAACATCGTCAGAGATGTCTCAAATGTAGGAGAGAGAGAGAGAGAGAGAGAGAGAGAGAGAGAGAGAGAGAGCAGCTAAATATCAGACCAGACAAAAGTCTAGAGGAGACTTGTTTCAATTTAAGCTAATTTTAATGTCTAAAATGTTCCTGATGAAATCCTTCCTGTATGAAAATTGAAGAATAAAATCTCGAACGATTGACAAGGAAATAATTTCATAAAAGGAATAAATATCATAGACAAATTATCATAAATCGACCTAAATGTAGAAATTGAAATATTTCTTGAATAAGCGTTTAGCATGATAAACGATTTTTTTGGTACTTATGAAATGCCCTAGAAAGTAATACGTATTATTACCAAAATTAAAACTATATGTGAAAGATCTTTTTTAATGTTGTTACTGGTCTTCAAATATTTCATTTTAATTATTCATTGCTTCTCTTATAGGTTATTTATTTCCTCATTTCCTTTCCTGACTGGGCTACTTTGCCTGTTGGAGCCCTTGGGCTTATATATGTGCTTGGTCATTAGAACCTCTCTCTCTCTCTCTCTCTCTCTCTCTCTCTCTCTCTCTCTCTCTCTCTGTGTTAAAAGTCTAGAAAGGCAGTTTATTTTTGTAATAGTATTTTATATACGTGCTTGGTCATTAAAAGCCTACTATGAGATTCAGGGCCTCTGTAACACAGTATTTTCGCAATCATTTTTTATCTATGAATTTCATAAATATAAAGCATATTCAGAATGCACATTATATCTACACATAAATTTTGACTATATTCTGCATTACGTAGGTTGAATAAATTTGGTACTTAAAATGTAAAAGTGACGTTTTTTGAAGACGGGCCAACTTACTCAGAGAAAAGGTTTCGAACGCACTCGTTACGTAACTTATGACGGCATTTCTTCCCTCTTTCTCGATCGATGATTGGCTATACGTAACGAAGGCTATACCTCTGCCAACAATGACACAAAACTTTAGATAAAAGAAAAGCAGTACACCTTTATGAACTCTGAAACCTCTCCACTGATAATTGTCATAATGAACAAACCAACAAAATATGGTAATAAATACAAAAACACTTCGATTATTAGTCTAACTCCCAAAATAAGTTTTCTAAGAAATTACAGTCTACTTTATAGGTCACAATCACATTGACAAGGTGTAGGGAATAGTTGGTAATTTTCAAAAACGTAGTAGACAAGCTTGATTTGATGACTGCTATATCCAATGTCAAGCAATTTTTATTTATTGTCTATCTACCTACATATTTACTGAAAAAAGCCGGTACCGTATTTTGGCTTTAAACCTTCACCAATAATTATCGTCAGAATGGTGACTTCATGAGGCTCCACCCACTTTGGCCTCGTTATAATTCAGGATAACACTGAAGGCTATCATGGACATTGTTGGATTATAAAATTTAAATTCTGGCTATAAAAACTCAATTCTCGAGTAGTTGAAAGAAGTGTTAAATGATCCTCAAGGATTTCAGCAGTTGGCCTAAACGTTTAATTCATGTATACTACTGTTGCGGCACTACTGCTACAGTAGTATTACTACGCTAGCACAGATACCGCACCCACATTTATGTATCGTTCCGCCATTCATAAAGTCTTTGTCATGTTTTTTTTTTCACTGTGCAGTAAGCCATGGCATCCTCAGAAATTAAGTTTAACATTAGATGATAGGCTATTTCATTAAGCTGACAAGTTATGGCAACTGAGTATGTTATTGCCGATGTTGAAGCTAAAGATAATGTATGGTATCATTCCTTCATTGCATTATCATCGTTACTATTATTTGTTTGGCTACATGTAGTCATAATTTTAAAGGATAAATTAAATATGTTCACTTTACTTCTATAAATTCCCATTAGATGTACAAATAAAACTCCTAAAACTATTCATGATTTATTTACAAAATGCAGTCATGCCCAAAACATAGCCAACACGGTCGTACGGCCTAAGAAGAAGAAAAAAAAATATATCGGATGATACGTTGGTCTGATGGAGATTTTAGCACAAAAATCTTATTTTAACAAAAAAGTTATATAAAGACTGTTTACATACAATCTCTCTCTTTCTCTCTCTCTCTCTCTCTCTCTCTCTCTCTCTCTCTCTCTCTCTTGGTGGTATAGTGAATAGTTAATGGAAATGTTCAAAACCCTGAATGACATTACAAGTATTACAATCATGTTACGCTAAATACAAATCAGACCAGAAACATTGGATTTAAACTAGAAACTGATTAATTACCTATTAAGGCTATAGTAAATATGGCCACGGGCTTTCTCTTGACTGTATAAAGTTGCAAGTCGTAAGACAAATGCAGTTTTGCAACCACGGGGGCAATTCCAAATCCTGTTAGCCATTCTTGACTGTTATGGGTTTCAGAGCCGATGGAAGAAGGTGAATGGGTGTCTGGTGGATGGGCGGGGCAAAATTTTGTCAAAAGGTGTTTACATTGCTTACGTAATGAATGTTTTCGACTCTTGGCTCGTTATCACTGGCTATGGCGTCGACTAGATCATTTTTACTCTATAAAAATTAAAACTATCGGGTTTAGGTTATTGATAATGCTGACAAAATTTGTGTGGTTGTAAAATATACATATGTCAACTTTCAGCTACATCCGATGCTTTGATAAGGAGCAAAGTCCAAAAAACCGTGTTACAGAGGCCCTGAATCTCATAGTAGTCTACTCTCTCTCTCTCTCTCTCTCTCTCTCTCTCTCTCTCTCTCTCTCTCTATTTTTCATCAAATGTCTTATATAAGATATAAAAGAATAATAAAATCCATAAGAATTACAAACCACATTTCGAGAATACTTAAATCTGTATTTATGAAAATGAAAACGGAAAAGTTAAAGAAGAAGAATAAAAAATTCAGGAGTTTCAAAGACTCATGAACTCCCCCTAAAAGGGAAGAGTAATCAAGGATCCGTAGAAACACGTTTAAATAAGGCACCGGAAAGAGAGATGTTGACTTTTAAAGGTAAACTTTCTCCAGTGATACTGAATAGTTTAGAGACTTTGAATAAGTTTGGTGCTTTTCCTGGAAAGGGGGAATTGGAAATGCAGAGACAGCTAAGATTTTTTCCTTCACGATATCACACGAAGGAAATTCTATATAAAAGGCAATGGACCTCTCTCTCTCTCTCTCTCTCTCTCTCTCTCTCTCTCTCTCTGGATAGATATAGACATAAACACAACCACACAAACACACACACACACACACACACACACATATATATATATATATATATATATGCGTATATAAAAATATATATATGTGTGTATTTATACATATATATATATATATATATATATGTATATATATAAATAAATAAATAAATATATATATATATATATATATATATAGCATGTTAAGAAAATATTAAGAATGGCTTGAATACGAAAATAACACATTTCTCTGCTAATATCGATAATCAAAATCATTCTAACAATCCATAATATTTGTCGTTATTCATGTTTTGTTATAGAAACCACTTCTAATATATATTGACATCTATATCGGTCAATTCATCTGCAAATATTTTTTATTATAATTCAATTTTACTGTTTACAGCAGGATGTAATTATTCCACTGTGACGATTTTCTTTATTTTAATATAAGTATTGTAGAGAATTCTTATGTATCTTTCGTAAAACTTTTATCAGAGTTAAAGGACTAAAGGAGTAGCACTATTAATAATTGTTATGAATTACAAAATCTGGATTATTATTATCATTACAAGCTAAGCTACAACCCTAGTTGGAAAAGCAAGATGCCATAATACCAAGGGCTTCATATTATTATTATTATTATTATTATTATTATTATTATTATTATTATTATTATTATTATTATTACATGCTAAGCTACAACCTAGTTGGAAAAGCAGCATGCTAAAAGATCAGAGGCTCCAACAGGGGAAAATAGCCCAGTGAGAAAAGGAAATTAGGAAATAGATGCGCTACAAGAGAAGTATGGAACAAATTAAGTGAAATATTTTTAGAA
>NC_090727.1:66723492-66743492 GCF_036898095.1 Palaemon carinicauda | reverse complement strand
CATCTGTATTCCTTTTTGCGTAGCTTAACAACTCGGTGTTTTTTCCTGTGTTTCTCGCAAATCTTGGATTTATTCTGCTTTTCATGGCTTCTCCGTCTTCGTCGGCCTCTGATAAGTTGAGTACCATGTCTTTTATGTATAAATGTAGGCTCTTGGTAAATTTTTGAGTGATTAATAGGTTTAATCTTTGTTACAAGAGCCGTAGCCTACCGGAGGCGTCATGGACGCTGTCGCTCGCTAGGTATAAGTTTAGTTAGTCAGAGCGACATTCCCGGTTGTTTTGCTTTAATAAATTTTAGCTATTTAGCATTACATAGGATTTCCTTTCGTACTTAGTATTATTTTGGCGAAGTATTCGCCATTCTGGCCTACGCTAGGCCATGTAGCCTAGTCGTTTGGTCCTAGTACTTCATGCATGATTTTGGTTTTTCCGAGTGTATTAAAATTTTATTGAAGCTTTAGGCTATGTTTTATACATTTAAGATTGTGTGGAATATTTCCAAGATAGTATACGAGTGAGTTTCGGTGATTTAGGTAATCGATTCTCTTGGTGCCTAGGCTAAGTTGCTTATGGAGCCTTAGTATACTTTCTCATACTCCCCGGTTGCTTTCTTTTCTTCGGAGAAGGTATGCAATCCCTTTCCCTCTGTTTAAGCCTTGGGCTTATCCCTAAGTGGTTTTTTCGGAATTAATTTTCGATAAAACTATACTGGGGTGTTACTGTACCTTCCTGTTCCAGTAAGTCTGGTTCAAAGAGGGACAGAACAACAGAGTTTTTTAGTCTGAGTCTGTGTTTGTCTGGCTTGGGGTAGAGTCTCCCTCGCTGGCCTGACACAGACAAAGGTGGCTTAGCCTCCTTAGGTCACTACCGAAGGTTTCTGTGGATATGATTCCTTCTTTTGTGATCTACCAGACTAGTCCTTGTTGCTGTTCTTGGGGGAGGATAAGTTTCTTTCCCTGGGAGTAGCAACACCTTCCTTGCTTTGGTGCTCTGGGAGCTGGCAAGTATTGCTGGCCTCCCCCCTTGGATCTCCCTTAGGCTGAGATAAGTTTCTTGGCTGCGGGGGATCCGTCACTAAAGCAAGGTTGGTAGGACCCTCTTTTGTCCCTTCCCCCTCTATCTCCGTAATGGCCTAGCCATTACAGTACTGCACGTCGTTCTACATCTGGACCTAGAATAGATTAGGATGTGGAATTGACTCAGCCCCTTCTGCCGGCCGGCAAGGGTCTTATATTTTGAGTGCTGCCCGGACCTCCCTTGGTCCCTCATCCATGCCTGCCTGTAGAGCCAGACGGCATTGGTCAGGAAGCCTGAATTAGATTCTCCCCTTCCTTATATGCACTCTTTCGGATTGCCGGGCTTGGAGGTAGTATACACTCTTATCCCGGCATCCATCCTAATTTTCTTCTAGTGCTGTACCCGACCCGGCTGCCGGCCTCATAGGCCGGCAGCCGGGTGGGTGTAGTCCTCTGGTTCTTTTGCTGCCGGCTGGCATCGGTCCTGTACCTTTGCCGGCCGGCTAATGTCAGCCCTTGTCTGCCGGTCACCAAGAGTGTGGCCGGCAGCTGGGTACTACCTTGTGTAGTTGCCGGCCGGCAGTCATTGCCGGCCGGCATTGGCTGTTGCCGGCCGGCACATGCATTTGAACCAGCGTTCTGCCGCCTTATAGCTGTTAAGTAGTATACTTTAAAGCTAGTCATGGTGTGTGCCGGCCGGCACGTAACCTCCTATACTGTACCAGTATTCTTCAGTATAACATATACTGTAAGAAGAAAACTATAGTATGGGTTTTGGTACAGCACTGTGTGTTCTAACACTTTTGTGTTTTCTTGCACAAGTCCTTTGCTGTTGTCCTACAGATAGGAAAGTGAGTTCTTTCCTGTCTATTATCCAGGATTTTAAAATCATTGCTTAGGTGTGAGCTCCACCTGTTTCCTCTGGAAACTTTGCATTGGTTACTCTAGAAGAGATTAACCATTTGATTTTATTATCTGGAAGGCTGCAACAATGGGTTGTGAGGGAAACACAAGTGTGTGTCTTTCCTTTCTGAATTGTTATGCTATACTATGCATATCCAGTGATACATAGTTCACTTGATACTCATGGAAATTTCTTCTCTTTACAGGAGGACCTTCCGAAGTGCGGAAATGTTTTCTGCAACGTCCGCAGCAAGAATCTCTGCGGACATGAGTTTTGTAGGAGACACGCAGCATGCGCTGTCTCCAAGGATGATCTCCAGTATTGGGACCCTCAGGTATGTACTGTGTGCACTAACCTGATTACTGAGGCCTTTGATTCCCCTAGGACGGCGGAATCAAGGGATATAGCAAGGGAAAAGCTTCGTACCTGGGTAAGGGGCTTCCAAAAGAACACCTCTGGCCCTTATCTTCCAAGTGAGAAGATGAGGGCGTATCTTTTCCCTAAGGCATCAGCTGATGCTGTGATTCCCCAGCCTCAAGAGGAGATCCCCCAAAGTCAGATCCAGGTGGATGCTGAAGTCGCGGTCGCGATGCAAGACATCCAGTTAGATGACAGGATGTTTGACGTGGACGAGCGTTTGGAAGAAGACCTCCTGGCAGAAGGCCAGGATGAAGTTCAAGCCCCGGACGTCGTAGAGGAAGAGGTCGACGAGGTGTCGGCTACTCCGGTTCAGATTCCGGAGCCTATTCCCTCAACATCGGCCGGTCTCCCAGTAGAGCTGGGACAGGCCCTCTCTTCTATTGTTGGAATGATCCAACAAATGCAGAAGGAGAATCAGGAGAAGGCGGCTGCAATGGAACTGCGGATGCAGAGCCTTGCAGAATCACATGGGCCCAAGAAAAGGCTCAATCTGAAAGACCTTCCCTTGTGCTCAGATGCTAAACCATGTGTCCGGCTAAGGAAGGAACCAGCTTCAAAGGAGGAGCCAGAGCCGAAGGAGGTCATAGTGATGGACCATACTAAGGCTCAAGCTCTGCTTTCATCCTCGTTGAAAGAGAGGGGCTTCTCTAACTCAAAAGTAGCTGCATGGAGCAAGAAGCTCCCTTCCTTTGTGTCCTCTCCTGCTAGAACCTTCCCCTTTTTACAGAAAGGGTTTGCGGCTGTACTAAAAGCAGTCGAGGCCGACAAGCCTTGCCCCTCCCTGGAGGAGTGTAAACCCTTGTCGCTGGCCCTACCTATGGACCACAAAGAGAAGGACGTCCATCTTACGTTCTCAGTTGGGAAGTTGGAGGGTACTGAGCCCTCTCCAGTTTGCTTCGGTGACAGACCCAGTGCTAAGAGCACAGCTAAAGGATGCAACCGGAGTTTGGAGAAGTTATGCATCAAACGTGCGAAGAGATCTGAGAAGACCAGTTCCGCTTCGGCTACGTACTCTTCTCAGGCCTTGGTCCCAAGCCAGACTTCTAAAGAAGTCGGTTCTTCTTCAGCCACCTCCCCCGTCGGTCACGATTCACTCAGACGCCTCGAAGGAGGGATGGGGAGGTCACTCTCATCGGGAAAAAAGTCCAGGGGACTTGGTCCAAGCTATTCAAGACCTTTCACATAAACTTTCTAGAAGTTATGGCAGTGCTCCTTACCTTAAAGAAAGTTTCCCCGGGTCACTCAATCCACATAAGGTTGGTGATGGACAGCGAGGTAGTTGTGAGATGCTTGAATCAACAAGGATCGAGGTCACCACCTCTTAACCTGGTGATGTTGGCCATCTTTCGATTGGCGGAAAAGAAGAAGTGGTACCTGTCGGCAGTTCACCTTCAAGGAGTCCGCAATGTGACAGCGGACGCTCTATCCAGGTTCACACCGATAGAGTTGGAATGGTCCTTAGACGCAGGATCATTCTCCTTCATTCTGAATCAAGTCACAGAACTGCAGATAGACCTCTTTGCGACGAAAGACAACAAGAAGTTGCCCCTGTACGTGTCCCCGTAAGAGGACCCCTTAGCGGAAGCAGTGGACGTGATGTCCCTCGACTGGAACAGAGGGCCCAGGATTTATCTGTTCCCTCCTCAACCTTCTGTTGAGGGTCCTCAACAAACTGAGATCCTTCAAGGGGGTAGCGGCAATAGTAGCCCTAAAGTGGCCGAACAGCGTGTGGTTCCCCCTGGCATTGGAACTACAGCTAAAGTTTGTACCGCTACCAGATCCAGTTCGGACCCAGCGAGTCCAGAAGTCAACTGTCTGCGCTTCATTACAGAAAACCCAGACCCTGCAGCTCATGATTTTCTCTCCCTAGCGGTGAGAAAGCGTTTCGGGATTTCGAAAGCCAGCATAGACTTCCTAGAGGAATATAAGTGCAAATCTACTAGAAGGCAATATGAGTCATCTTGGAGAAAATGGGTGGCCTTTGTCAAGGCGAAGAATCTGCAGGAGATCTCGACAGACTCCTGCTTATCTTTCTTCATCCACCTCCATGGTCAAGGATTGGCAGCTAACACGATTTCAGCGTGTAAGTCTGCTTTGACAAGACCCATTCTATATGCCTTCCAGGTCGACCTAGGTAACGAGTTCTTTAATAAAGTTCCGAAAGCCTGCGCTAGGCTCAGACCTTCAGCACCTCCAAAGGCCTTTTCATGGTCTTTAGACAAAGTTCTTCATTTCGCTTCTCTGTTGAGCAATGAAGAGTGTGCGTTAAAGGATTTGACACAAAAAGTTATTTTCCTATTTGCACTCGCGTCCGGGGCCAGGGTTAGTGAGATTGTAGCCCTCTCGAGAGAGGCAGGTCGTGTTCAGTTCCTGGATGGGGGAGAACTGAACCTGTTTCCAGATCCTACGTTTCTCGCCAAGAATGAGTTACCCACCAACAGGTGGGGTCCCTGGAGAATCTGCCCTCTGAAAGAAGATGCATCTCTATGTCCAGTAGAATGCCTAAAGGTCTATCTTCATAGAACTTCAGACTTCAAGGGTGGTCAACTATTCAGGGGAGAAACATCAGGCTCAAATTTATCTCTGAATCAACTCAGAGCGAAAATCACATATTTTATTCGCAGAGCGGATCCTGACAGTACACCCGCAGGTCACGATCCGAGGAAAGTTGCCTCATCCTTAAATTTCTTTAATTGTATGGATTTTGAACATCTCCGTTCATACACTGGCTGGAAGTCTTCCAGAGTGTTCTTTCGCCACTATGCGAAGCAAGTAGAGGAACTAAAGAGATCTGTGGTAGCAGTGGGTCGCGGTGTTAACCCTACTGTTTAACTCTGCGAGGAACAGTGGTTTTAATTGGGACGATTAATTCCAGGGTGAGTTTGTAGTTACATACTGTACTACAAACTAAGTGAGGGCACTGAGTTGCCCATGTAGACTGTTCCATTTCCAAAGGTGAACCTAGCATAAGTGCAGACTTGTGTGCCGAGCGTTTCTAACGCTAATGTCATTGATTTGTAATACAGACTTTTATGACTTTGATACCTCGGTATCTTAAAAGTGGCATTTAATGTTTTTTCCTTCAGATAAACAAGTTCTGTTTACTATCATACTTATGCTTAAAGTTTTGGGTTATCCTCTTCTTATATATATATATATATATATATATATATATATATATATATATATATATATATATATATATATATATATATATATATATATATATATATATATATATATATATATATATATATATATATATATATATATATATAATTGTGGTTAACCTGTCTGTTTATTGTCTGTCAATGAACTTGTTCTTGAGAACCTTGCGTCTCCTTCACCTGTGTCAATTTATTGGTATAATTGAGCATTCATTCTATGTACCTTAACTGGGATAATTCTAATAGAATTGTTCCTTTATGCAAGCTATGTTGCATTGGTTTATGCTTTCCCTTAACGGGAGGACCCCGTCCCATAAGGGGACGATGGCGGTTTTACTAGTTTCCTCCTATGCGGATATAAACCTTTGTCCAATACAAGTATTGTGCGGAGAACTGGTCGATATTTCATATTGACGCAGTGGTTCTTTACAAACTATGCTTTACTTAATATAGGGCGAGACCACTATATTAGCTTGCCTGGTATTCATACATAGGTATATGTACTCTTCGAGACTTATCCAGAGTCTAGTAGGACTCTTCCCTGTAGGGGGCAGGAAGCTCTAACATGGTTTATAGTTAGTTGAAAAGATGTATAACGGTAACATCTTAGGTCTCTAGGTCTAGTCGACCGGGAAAAATTACCTCCGGGGAGTACGGCACGTTCTGAGAATCCACAGATACAGTAATGCTCTGGTATACTTCCATCAGGACGACATGGCTTGAGCCCAAAAAACGGATTTTGAGCGAAGCGAAAAATCTATTTTTGGGTGAGATGGCCATGTCGTCCTGATGGACCCGCCCTTGCCTTTCTAAGAAAGGGCTGTAGGACCCCTCCCTACATACAGTATCTGTAGCACCTCGTGTACGCTACAAGGAATACAGATGGCGCCAGGATTGGCGCCAGGCACGCTTACGAATCGGGAGATAAGGAGCCTTGGGAGCGGCTCCCCCTTTTTCTTTCCCGAATTCGTTTCTTGCCAATTGCCCCTACGAGACGAAATCTCTGTCAGGATGCAGATTGCCATGTGGCGTGTCAAGAATACGTCCTCTGATATGTCGCGATATCCCTTTCAGGAGGGATATTCGCTCCAGGAGTTAGAATTCTGGTACCTTAAGGTAAATTCTCAGGGAATATCGCCGTAGTTGTAATATACCCTAGGAAGCTACCCTATAGGAACTTCCATCAGGACGACATGGCCATCTCACCCAAAAATAGATTTTTCGCTTCGCTCAAAATCCGTTATGTATATATATATATATATATATATATATATATATATATATATACCTCAGTCATAGGCTGATTTTTCACAATGAATATTCATGTTATAGAGATTTCACTTTTAACGTCATAGCTTTTAACGTTAGAGTTCTATAAATATTTCTTCGAAGTTTTAAGACTCATCCGTTTTGATGGTATAGGATTTCTATGTATTTTTTTAACTATAGTTCTTCTTTTGAATTGACATCAAATTAATAAATACTCAATTCATTCATAAATATGTATATATATGTTTATATATATATATGTATATATATATATATATATATATATATATATATATATATATATATATATATATATATATATATATATATACATATATATATATGTATATATATATGTATGTATATATATATATATATATATGAATAATCACATGAACACACATATATTTATGTATATATATATATGTATATATATATATATATATATATATATATATATATATATATATATATATATATATATATATATATATATATATACATATATATATATATGTATATATATATGTATATATATATATATATATATATATATATATATGAATAATCACATGAACACACATATATTTATGTATATATATATATATATATATATATATATGAATAATCACATGAACACACATATATTTATGTATATATATATATATATATATATATATATATATATATATATATATATATATATATATATATATATATATATATATATATATATATATATATATACAGAACATAGTTATTTCCACACATATATACGAAATTGTAGGAAAACCTTCCTGGCACCTTGAGGATTATATCCCAGAGATGTGAACGTGACCAGGGTTCAATAAAAGCTATTTTTACCTAGAGAAAAATAAAAGATTTTCAACCTGATAAAAAATCAACTACCAGAAAAACAATATCCACTATCTCTTATCGGCTTTGATAGTTGATGATTCATATAAGTGACTCTAATTCTAAAAAAAAAAAAATGAAAATAATAATATTGTGCCTCTAATTCTAAAGAAAACTTATCTTGTTTGTTTAATTACTATTTTATTTTCAGAGGTAGAGACATTTTGGTCTGGAATTTGTTTTTATAGCATTTAAAAACTTGGATATATACTTAGAGTTATTGAAGGATTAAAAGTTTCCAAAATGGAGTTACTGTCATATATATATATATATATATATATATATATATATATATATATATATATATATATATATATATATATATATATATATATATATATATATATATATATATATATATATATATATATATATATATATATATATATATATATATATATATATATATATATATATATATATATATATATATATATATATATATATATACATATATATATATATATATATATATATATATATATATATATATATATATATATATATATATATATATATATATATATATATATATATATATATATATATATATATTATATATACATATATATGTATATATATATATATATATATATATATATAACGGATTTTGAGCGAAGCGAAAAATCTATTTTTGGGTGAGATAGCCATGTCGTCCTGATGGAAGTTCCTATAGGGTAGCTTCCTAGGGTATATTACAACTACGGCGATATTCCCAGAGAATTTACCTTAAGGTACCAGAATTCTAACTCCTGGAGCGAGTATCCCTCGTGAAAGGGATATCGCGACATATCAGAGGACGTATTCTAGACACGTCACATGGCAATCTACGACCTGAACAGAGATTCGTCTCGTAGGAGGGAGATTGACGAGATACGAATTCGGGAAAGAAAAAGGGGAGCCGCTCCCAAGGCTTCCCTATCCCCCGATTCGTATGCGTGCCTGGCGCCAATCCTGGCGCCATCTGTATTCCTTGTAGCGTACACGAGGTGCTACAGATACTGTATGTAGGGAGGGGTCCTACAGCCCTTTCTTAAAAAGGCAAGGGCGGGTCCATCAGGACGACATGGCTATCTCACCCAAAAATAGATTTTTCGCTTCGCTCAAAATCCGTTTTTTGGGCTCAAGCCATGTCGTCCTGATGGAAGTGTACCAGAGCATTACTGTATCTGTGGATTCTCAGAACGTGCCGTACTCCCCGGAGATATTTATTCCCGGTCGACTAGACCTAGAGACCTAAGATGTTACCGTTATACATCTTTTCAACTAACTATAAACTATGTTAGAGCTTCCTGCCCCCTACAGGGAAGAGTCCTACTAGACTCTGGAAAGTCTCGAAGAGTACATATATCTATGTATGAATACCAGGCAAGCTAATATAGTGGTCTCGCCCTATATTAAGTAAAGCATAGTTTGTAAAGGACCACTGCGTCAATATGAAATATCGACCAGTTTTCCGCACAATACTTGTATTGGCCAAAGGTTTTATATCCGCATAGGAGGAAAACCAATGCAACATAGCTTGCATAAAGGAACAATTCTATTAGAATTATCCCAGATAAGGTACATAGAATGAATGCTCAATTATACCAATAAATTGACACAGGTGAAGGAGACGCAAGGTTCTCAAGAACAAGCTTATTGACAGACAATAAACAGACAGGTTAACCACAATTATACATATATATATAAGAAGAGGATAACCCAAAACTTTAAGCATAAGTATGATAGTAAACAGGGCTTGTTTGTCTGAAAGAAAAACATTAGATGCCACTTTTAAGATACCGAGGTATCAAAGTCATAAAAGCCTGTATTACAAATCAATGACATTAGCGTTAGAAACGCTCGGCACACATGTCTGCACTTATGCTAGGTTCACCTTCGGAAATGGAACAGTCTGGATGGGCAACACAGTGCCCTCACTTAGTTTGTAGTACAGTATGGAACTACACACTCACCCTGGAATTAATCGTCCCAATTAAGACCACTGTTCCTCGCAGAGTTAAACAGTAGGGTTAACACCGCGACCCACTGCTACCACAGATCTCTTTTAGTTCCTCTACTTGCTTCGCATAGTGGCGAAAGAACACTCTGGAAGACTTCCAGCCAGTGTATGAACGGAGATGTTCAAAATCCATGCAATTAAAGAAATTTAAGAATGAGGCAACTTTCCTCGGATCGTGACCTGCGGGTGTATTGTCAGGATCCGCTCTGCGAATAAAATATGTGATTTTTGCTCTGAGTTGATTCAGAGATAAATTTGAGCCTGATGTTTCTCCCCTGAATAGCTGACCACCCTTGAAGTCTGAAGTTCTATGAAGATAGACCTTTAGGCATTCTACTGGACATAGAGATGCATCTTCTTTCAGAGGGCAGATTCTCCAGGGACCCCACCTGTTGGTGGGTAACTCATTCTTGGCGAGAAACGTAGGATCCGGAAACAGGTTCAGTTCTTCCCCATCCAGGAACTGAACACGACCTGCCTCTCTCGAGAGGCTACAATTTCACTAACCCTGGCCCCGGACGCGAGTGCAAATTAGGAAAATAACTTTTTATGTCAAATCCTTTAACGCACATTCTTCATTGCTCAACAGAGAAGCGAAATGAAGAACTTGTCTAAAGACCATGAAATGGGCTTTGGAGGTGCTGAAGGTCTGAGCCTAGCACAGGCTTTCGGGACTTTATTAAAGATCTCGTTACCTAGGTCGACCTGGAAGGCATATAGAATGGGTCTTGTCAAAGCAGACTTACACGCTGAAATCGTGTTCGCTGCCAACCCTTGACCATGGAGGTGGGGAAAAAAGATAAGCAGAAGTCTGTCAAGATCTCCTGCGGAATCTTCGCCTTGACAAAAGGCCACCCATTTTCTCCAAGATGACTCATATTGCCTTCTAGTAGATTTGCATTTATATTCCTCAATGAAGTCTATACTGGCTTTCGAAATCCCGAAACGCTTTCTCACCGCTAGGGAGAGAAAATAATGAACTGCAGGGTCCGGGTTTTCTGTAATGAAGCGCAGACAGTTGACTTCTGGACTCGCTGGGTCAGAACTGGATCTGGTAGTGGTACGAACTTCAGCTACAGTTCCAATGCCAGGAGGAACCACACGCTGTTCGGCCACTTGTGGGCCACTATTGCCGCTACCCTTTGAAGGATCTCAGTTTGTTGAGGACCCTCAACAGAAGGTTGTGAGGAGGGAACAGATAAATCTTGGACCATCTGTTCCAGTCGAGGGACATCGCGTCCACTGCTTCCGCTAAGGGGTCCTCGTACGGGGCACGTACAGGGGCAACTTCTTGTTGTCTTTCGTCGCAAAGAGGTCTATCTGCAGTTCTGGGACTGATTCAGAATGAAGGAGAATGATCCTGCGTCTAAGGACCATTCCGACTCTATCGGTGTGAACCTGGATAGAGCGTCCGCTGTCACATTGCGGACTCCTTGAAGGTGAACTGCCGACAGGTACCACTTCTTCTTTTCCGCCAATCGGAAGACGGCCAACATCACCTGGTTGAGAGGTGGTGACCTCGATCCTTGTCGATTCAAGTATCTTACAACTACCTCGCTGTCTATTACCACTTTATGTGGAACGAATGACGCGGGGAGACTTTCTTTAAGGTAAGGAGCACTGCCCTAGCTTCTAGAAAGTTTTATGAGAAAGGTCTTGAATAGCCTGGACCAAGTCCCCTGGACTTTTTTCCGATGAGAGTGACCTCCCCATCCCTCCTTTGAGGCGTCTGAGTGAATCGTCACCGACGGGGGAGGTGGCTGAAGAAGAACCTGACTTCTTTAGATGTCTGGCTTGGGACCAAGGCCTGAGAAGAGTACTTAGCCGAAGCGGCTGGTCTTCTCAGATCTCTTCACGCGTTTGATGCATAACTTCTCCAAACTCCGATTGCATCCTTTAGCTGTGCTCTTAGCACTGGGTCTGTCACCGAAGCAAACTGGAGAGAGCGCAGTACTCTCTCCTGCTCGTGTCTTGATATCCTTTCGGAATCTTGAAGTCTCTTGACAGAACCCGCTATCTCCTTCCTTTTCTTCGCTGGGGTGGAGAAACGGTGTGACAAAAGGTCCCAGTGGATCTTAGCCACTGGAACTTTTGAGATGGAGAAAGTCGAGACTTTTTCTGTTGATCTTGAAGCCTAGGTACTCTAGGAACTGGATCACTGACTGGAAGCTTGCAAGCATTCTGTCTCGGATGCTGCCCACACCAACCAGTCGTCCAGGTAGGCTACTACCTGAATTCCCTTTAGGCGAAATTGTTTGAGAGCTACGCTCGCAAGCTTCGTAAAAATCCTTGGGGCTATGTTTAGCCCGAATGGCATGGCTCCGAAGGCGTATAGTCTTCGCTGTAGCCTGAACCCTAGGTAGGGGGAGAGTCGATGGCTAATTGGAATGTGCCAGTAGGCATCTGACAAGTCTATAGAGACGGAATATGCCCTCTTGGGCAGTAAGGTCCTTATGTGTTGCAGTGTTAGCATTTTGAATTTGCAATTCACTATGAACTTGTTAAGTGGCGACAAGTCCAGAATGACTCTGAGCTTTTCCGAGTCTTTCTTGGGAACACAAAACAGCCTCCCTTAGAAATTGATGGGCTTCACCCTTTTTCTCCAACCGTTCTTGAACGTACTCCTCCATAACGGGGGTGGAGTGTTGGAAAAAACCGAAGGTACGGGGGTGGAGTGCTGTACCAGCTCCCGCCCAATCCATTCTTGAGTAGGCTGTGGGCCCAGGGATCGAAGGTCCACCGATCCCGAAATTTCAGAAGTCTCCCTCCTACCGGTATCACCTCACTTGGACTGCCGTCCTGAGGTCTTGCCTTCCTGACCACGACCACCCCTGAATCCCCTTCCCCTTGAGGGGCGTCTAGACGAGCCTCTGGCTGCTCCTCTAGGCTTTGCTCGGAAGGAAGTAGACTGCCCTTCGAACGCTGGGGTGAATGCCGTGGACTGTGTCGGCACGGCCTGGGGTACCCACTGAAAGGTGGTCGGGGTTTGTGCCACGATCTGGGGCACTGGGGGCAATGGCAATTGCAGTTGCTGTTGCTGTCTAAGAGGCTTGGCTGGCCGAGACGGTAGCCTAGTCCTCATAGTCTTCCTCTTTGGTTGAGGACCCTCATCCGGGGAAGACTTTCTTTTGATAGCCAGGTCCCACTTCTGGAGAAGGTTTCTATTCTCCAAGGTGGCTTTATCAAAAACTTCTTTGACCAAGTCGGTAGGGAAAAAGGTCTTTTCCCCAAATGTTGGAGGAGATTAGTTTCTTTAGCTCGTGCCTCACTGTAGCCGAGGTAAACACGAACTCCCTACAAGCTCTCCTTGCCTTGACGAAGCCATAAAGGTCCTTCGTCACTGTGGCCAGATGAGGCTTGGCCACTACCATGAACATTTCATGGACCTTGGGGTCACTTGCCATCGTCTCGAGAGTAGTCTGAAGAGACATTGAGGCAGTCAGTCTTTCTTTTGTATCGAGCTCACTTCGCAAAAGAAAGTCAGACAGCTTAGGGGGGTCCTTGCCGAACTGACGTCCGGCAATATCAGCCTCCAACTTTCCACTTAGAACGTAAGATGGACGTCCTTCCAATCTTTGTGGTCCATAGGCAGGGCCAGCGACAAGGGTTTACACTCCTCTAGGGAGGGGCAAGACTTGCCGGCCTCGATTGCTTTTAGTACAGCCAGAAACCCTTTCTGTAAAAAGGGGGAAGGCTCTAGTAGGCGAGGACACAAAGGAAGGGAGCTTCCTATTCAATGCAGCTACCTTTGAGTTAGAGAAGCCCCTCTCTTTCATCGAAGATGAAAGTAGAGCTTGAGCCTTAGCATGGTCATCACTATGACCTCCTTCGGCTCTGCCTCCTCCTTTGAAGCTGGTTCCTTCCTCAGCCGGACATAACAGTCCGGATATGGTGCCTTGCTGGGCCAGAATTCCACCCTCCAGGGGAACTGAGCCCAGCATATCCGAGATGACGATCTTTCCAGTCGTCATCGACATGTGCTCAGCATACCTCCATGGGTTAGCATCCGAGCACAAAGGAAGGTCTTTCACATTGAGCTTTTCTGGGGCCCATGTGATTCTGCAAGGCACTGCATTCGCAGTTCCATTGCAGCCGCCTTCTCCTGATTCTCCTTCTGCATTTGTTGGATCATTCCAACAATAGAAGAGAGGGCCTGTCCCAGCTCTACTGGGAGACCGGCCGATGTAGAGGGACTTGAACTTCATCCTGGGCTTCTGCAAGGAGGTCTTCCTCCTGACACCCGTCCACATCAGATATCCTGTCATTTAGCTGGATGTCTTGCATCGCGACCGCGACTTCAGCATCCACCTGGATCTGAACTTAGGGGATCTCCTCTTGAGGCTGGGGAATCACTGCCTCAGCTGATGCCTTAGGGAAAAGATACGCCCTCATCTTCTCACTTGGAAGATAAGGGCCAGAAGTGTACTTTTGGAAGCCCCTTACCCAGGTACGAAGCTTCTTCCTAGCTATTTAAATGTCTCATTAATCAGGTTAGTGCACACAGTACATACCTGAGGGTCCCAATACCGGAGATCATCCTTGGAGACAGCGTATGCTGCGTGTCTCCTACAAAACTCATGTCCGCAGAGGTTCTTGCTGCTGACATTGCAGAAAGCACTTCCCCACTTCGGAGTGTCCTTCTGTAAAGAGAAGAAATTTCCATGAGTATCAAGTGAACTATGTATCACTGGATATGCATAGTATAGCATAACAATTCATAAATGAAAGACACACACTTGTGTTTCCCTCACAACCCATTGTTGCAGCCTTCCAGATAATAAAATCAAAAATGGTTTATCTCTACTAGAGTAACCAATGCAAGGTTTCCATAGGAAACAGGTGGAGCTCACACCTAGGCAATGATTTTAAAAATCCTGGATAATAGACGGGGAAGAACTCTGCTTCCTGTCTGAGGGCAACAGCAAAGGGCTGTGTAAGAAAACACAATAGTGTTAGAAGATACAGTGCTGTACCTAAACTTTTACTATAGTTTTCTTCTTACTGTATATGGTATACAGAAGAATACTAGTACAGTATAGGAGGATGTGTGCCGGCCTGCCTTTGCCGGCCGGCACACACCACAATTAGCTTTAAAGTATACTACTTAACAGCTATAGGGCGGCAGCCCTCTGGTTCAAATGCCTGTGCCGGCGGCAGCAGCTGCCGGCCAGCAACAGCCAGTGTTGGCCGGCAATGATTGCCGGCCAGCAACTACACAAGGTAGTACCCAGCTGCCGGCCACACTCTTGGTGACCGGCAGACAAGGACTGACATAAGCCGGCCGGCAAAGGTACAAGACCGATGCCAGCCGGCAGCAAAAGAACCAGAAGACTACCCCTGCCGGCCTATGAGGCCGGCAGCCGGCCTCATAGGCCGGCTGCCGGGACAGGTACAGCACTAGAAGAAAATAGAATGGATGCCGGGATAAGAGTGTACACAACCCCCCCAGCCCGGCAACCGAAAGAGTGCATATAAGGAAGGGGAGAAACTTAATTCAGGCTTCCTTGACCAATGCCGTCCGGCTCTGCCGGCAGGCATGGATGAGGGACCAAGAGAGGTCCGGGCAGCACTCGAAAACATAAGACCCTTGCCGTCCAGCGTCTCTGCCGGCCGGCAATGGGCTTAGTCAATCCAAATCCCAACCTATACTAGGTCCAGAAGTAGAATGACATATGGTACAGTAATACCCCTGCCGGCCAGCTCTGCCGGCCGGCAAGGTACAGTACAGTAATGGCTAGGCCATTACGGAGATAGAGGGGAAGGGACAAGAGGGTCCTGCCAACCTTGCTTTAGTGACAGATCACCCGTAGCCAAGAACTCTGTCTTAGCCTAAGGGAGATCTAAGGGAAAGGGCCAGCGCAGTAGTATAATACCTGCCAGCTTCCAGAGCACCAAAGCAAGGAAGGCGTTGCAACTCCCAAGGGAAGATTTATCCTCCCCGAGAACAGCAACAGGACTTAGTCTGGTCGATCACACAAGAAGGAATCATAACTACAGAAACCTTCGACAGTGACCTAAGGGAGCTCAGCTCCCTTTGTAAGTGTTAGGTCAGCGAGGGAGACTCTGCCCCAAGCCAAACAACACGGACTCAGACTAAAAACTCTGTTGTTCTGACCCTCTTTGAACCAGACTCTGCTGGAACAGGAAGGTACAGTAACACCCTAGTATAGTTTTATCGAAAATAAATTCGGAAAAAACCACTTAGGGATAAGCCCAAGGCTTAAACAGAGGGAAAGGGATTGCATACCTTCTCCGAAGAAAAGAAAGCAACCGGGGAGTATGATAAAGTATACTAAGGCTCCATAAGCAATTAGCCTAGGCACCAAGAGAATCGATTACCTAATTCACCGAAACTCTCACGTATACAATCTTGGAAATATTCCACACAGTCTAACATGTATAAAATATAGCCTAAAGCTTCAATAAAATTTTAATTACACTCGGAAAAACCATAATCATGCATTAAGTACTAGGACCAAACGACTAGGCTACATGGCCTAGCGTAGGCCAGAATGGCGAATACTTCGCCAAATAATACTAAGCACGAAAGGAAATCCTATGTAAAGCTAAATAGCTAAATTTTATTAAGCAAAACAACCAGGAATGTCACTCTGACTAAGTAATTTATACCTAGCGAGTGACAGTGTCCAGGACACCTCTGGTAGGCTACGGCTCTTGTATCAAAGATTAATCCTATTAATCACTCAAAATTTTACCAAGAGCCTACATTTATACATAACAGACACTATACTCAACTTATCCGAGGTCAACGAAGACGAAGAAGCCATGAAAAGCTGAATAAATCCAAGATTTGCGAGAAAAACAGGAAAAAACACCGAGTTGTTAAGCTACGCAAAAAGGAATACAGATGGCGCCAGGATTGGCGCCAGGCACGCATACGAATCGGGGGATAGGGAAGCCTTGGGAGCGGCTCCCCTTTTTCTTTCCCGAATTCGTATCTCGTCAATCTCCCTCCTACGAGACGAATCTCTGTTCAGGTCGTAGATTGCCATGTGACGTGTCTAGAATACGTCCTCTGATATGTCGCGATATCCCTTTCACGAGGGATACTCGCTCCAGGAGTTAGAATTCTGGTACCTTAAGGTAAATTCTCTGGGAATATCGCCGTAGTTGTAATATACCCTAGGAAGCTACCCTATAGGAACTTCCATCAGGACGACATGGCTTGAGCCCAAAAATATATATATATATGTATGTATATATATACAGTATATTATGCTTCATTGTTAAAATGATCACGTGACTTAACATACGGCAAAAGTGAGTAGGAAATAATAAAATGCTTTAGTTCTTTCAAGGTACAATAAAAAAGGAGTGTGTATTAAAATGCACGAAAGCGTTAGGTACTAAAGCATTCTATTATATATATATATATATATATATATATATATATATATATATATATATATATATATATATATAAATATATATATATATATATATATATATATATATATATATATATATATATATATACAAATATATATATATATATATATATATATATAATTATATATATATATATATATATATATATATATATATATATATATATATATATATATATATATATATATTTATATATATATATATATATATATATATATATATATATATATATATATATATTTATATATATATATATATATATATATATATATATATATATATATATATATATATATATATATATATATATATATATATATATATATATAATTGTATGACAAAATTTAACTAATGCTGAAATGAATAATCAGAAATATATGACAACCAATGTTTTCCAGGCTTTGTTTTAGTAAATTATCTTTTATATCTACATTTATTGAATAATTTTAGTTAGATAAAATCCGCTGGAACACTTTCTCATTATATTCAAAGTGAAAAATATGTCGTTTTTTGTTTTCTCTGCAGTATATTCTATCTTAATTACAATCAATATAGTTTGGCAAATGTTATCTACTGTACATACCCTCTTGAAGTATATTCACTCTTTCATATATATATTTTTTTTAATATTTCAACGCCAAATGTTTTTTCATCTGCTGTTTTGGGCTAAAGTAAAAACTATACATGTGTCCAAGCTGGCGAGGCTCAGTTCAAAAGATGGCCATCAAAAGTCGACAGAAAATGACAGAGGCGACGATATTTGATATTTCTAGATCTGCATAAATGTTTTTAAATGTTTTATTAATAGAATTCACCCTTTTATTAGCTTTTATTCAAATTTTTTTGAAGCTTTTAAGTCACGCAACCTGTAGTAAGATTCTAGTCTTACTTTCTACAGATTTATTTTTCCACCAAGTCTATTCTTAAATAATAATTGATTGATTGAATTTAAGTTTTTCTGGCATTCGGACATCGAAGGTCATTGACACAAATACCATTTTATATACATAAAGTGTATAGATTCTAACAGGCAAATAAATTCTTATAATGTCTCTAGAAAATGGAACCTTATTATTATTATTATCATTATTATTATTATTATTATTATTATTATTATTATTATTATTATTATTATTATTATTATTATTATTATTATTATTATTATTATTACTTTGGTGTGGTTATCATAATTGATATTTTCCTTGTTATATTTATTATAACAGTTATCGCTATCATAATTACCTTCATTATCTAATTATTATCACTGTTATTATTATTACTACACACACACAAACCAAAAACACAAACAGGGGTGAAAACTTAACCTCCTTCCAACTTCGTTGGTGGCGGTAATAAAATTAAGAAAAAAAAAAATTGCACAAAAGCTTAAAGTGGTGTACATTTTCGTGCGCAAATTTCGATTTTAATAATGGTAATGATAAATAATGCAATCATAATCATTATTATTTACCTTTTAGATATCCTCATTTAAGATAGCTACTAGCGTTACTACAGCTTCTGTAATTTTATATTTGTAAAACTTACTATCCTTTAATTCCTTATATCTATACTCCAGCATCAATAACAAAATATTTAACACTCACAATTTGGCAATGAATTTGCACCACAATAATAAGATTCCTGACTTAATGTAAGGTTTTCTAAATGGAATAAAAAAAAATGTTCTTAAGAGTCTCTCTCCTGCTCTCGAAATTTACTATTCTTTAATTCTTTATATCTATACTCCAGCATCAATAACAATAGCTTTTAACAATCACAATTTGGCAATGAATATGCACCAAAATATTAAGATTCATAACTGTCTGTAAGGATTTTGAAACAAAAGAAAAAAAATACAGTTCATAAAAACTCCTTCTTGCTTTCGGAAGAAAACTATCCTCGGAGCCAACAACGCACACAGACCTGATTTGGAAAATCTCTCTCATTATGTGTGACTGAGGTTGAAGACTTCGTTCTCTGAGAGGTTTAAAAAGTGTCTAACGTACAGAAGATACCACAAGCACGGTTGAAAGAGAACAGGTTTAAATTTTACAAGTTTGGAATATTAACAATCTGCTGGAATACATTTTGCATGTGGCTAATTTGCCTTTAGCAGGAATCATGCCGGAAAGACAAGACACTAGGAGAGAGAGCCTTACCTTATGCCTTATTGCCTTGTTCTATTATTTGGGTTCCCCCAGGTCCCTCAGTGTGAGGCACCTCATATATACACCAGAGAGTTTCTAATGCATCTTCCGGTGTATTTTGCATCTTCCAGTCTTGGATGGTCTGGGATGCTTCTTAGGTATTTATCGAGCTTATTCTTAAACACATCTACGCTCACTCCTGATGTGTTTTTTAGATGAGCTGGCAGCGTATTAAATAGTCGCTGCATTATCGATGCTGGTGCACAGTGGATTAATGTCCTGTGCGATTAGTTTTTCATTCATTTTGCCAAGAGGACCGAAAGTATATATCATCTTAACATAATTTTTAAAGGAACGTGCACTCTGAAAGTAAAAATTATGGTTTATCTTATAATTCAATTTGGCCTTTATAATATATCGTAAACAACTCGCCCAGCTATTCTACCCGACGTATGTCATAGAAAAGGCCATCAACAAAGCCAACACGATATATTATAAAGATCATGATGTTACTAACCAAAGAGATTTTAAAAATAAGATAAAACTCCCATATATAGAAGGTATTAAAAATATAACAAATAATATCAAAACTGAGAACCCCTTTGTTTTTTCATATCCCAAGACCATAGGAAGCGCCCTGATTAATGTTTATCAAAATACAAGAGATATAGAATCCGTGTTTATAAAGTACCATGTGGGGATTGTGGAAAATTCTACGTTTAGCTATCTCAAAGATTATCCGAACA
>NC_090727.1:66713492-66715992 GCF_036898095.1 Palaemon carinicauda | reverse complement strand
TATATATATATATATATATATATATATATATATATATATATATATATATATATATATATATATATATATATATATATATATATATATATATATATATATATATATATATATATATATATATATATATATATATATATATATATATATATATATACATTATATATATGTGTGTGAACGTTAGCACTTGTTTGACCTTGAAGGCAAGCCTGTTTTCCTTTCATTTAAAAAAAATAATTATTGCCCAATACATTGATTACCTCAAAAGCAAAAAAAAAAATCCTCTTCTCATTTCTAATCAAGCAATAAATTAATTTCCTTCATCTCTTCCTGTAAAAATCCATCAAAGTAGTTATCTTGTCATTTCAATTTCCATCAGTTTATTGATTTATAAGAAATTAAAATGTAAAAAAAAAAAAACGTTTGGTTTTTGATAGATCTCTATTGTGAAATATAATTAGATTAAAAATTGTTTTCATTATCCAAACCTTGATGAATTTTTATCAACTTTGAGCACCTGAATGTTTATGATTTATCTATGTTTTCAATTAAAATATTAGGTTCCTTTTGAGACTCTTGAAAGAGGTGGCGTTAAAATTTTGCATTAAAAAACGGTAAACACCCTGGACTAAATGTTGCCAGGCATTTGCCGTTTTAAAAACGGATATATTGACGTAAAGGATTGATATTACGCTTACCAATCCGTAAAAGATAATAACAAAGTAGGGTAAAAATTACGGTCGCCAGCATTTTACTGAAATACGGCCGAAGACAGTATTGTTTTACGGAGAATTTCCGAATAAAATACGAAGTTTTTTTTTTTCAAGTAGATGCAATTTTGAAGAATATTTTTTCGTGGTTGTATACAGCCCTGACATATTTATAGTTACCCTGAAAAGACTTATCTTATTGCAGCTCTAGAAGATTTATACTTGATCTGTAAAGATTTACCTTAGTTTCATCTTTCATGGAAAATCTAATGATTCTGAAGCTATAGAAGACATACTTAGTCGGAAATGACTTAACTTTAGATTTTGCACTAGTGAGATCAGTGTTACTGTATGGACATGAGTCATGGAATGACAATGAAACAATCTCCAACAGATTTAGTACATTTGAGAACAAAGCCCTCAGGAGGATATTGGGTGTTAAATGGAAGGACAGGGTTAGAAACGTAACTATAAGAGAGATTACTCGAGTACCATATTTAGATGAGATAATGGTGAAGGATAGATGAAGATGGTTTAGGAATGCTCTTTGCACTCCCAGAGAGAGATTAGTTCATCAAACGTTAATCTAGGCTCCACAATGCACTAAAAAAGTTGGAAGACCCAGGCCTGTATGGCTGAGGACTATGAAGCGTGAAGTAGGAGACGATGAATGGAGAAGCATTGAATTAAAAGCTCAAGATAAAGACGACTGGCGAAATCTATCCAAAGCCCTTTGAGTCAATAGACGTAGGGGGGAGATGATGATGATGAATCATAACAATATCGGAGCAGTAATAATTTTGGGGGGATAGCCGACATCAAGCAAATGAAAAAAAGGGGACCTTTCCTCTCTACGATCCTCCCAGCCTGACAAGGGACTCAACCGAGTTTGGCTGGTACTGGTAGGGTGCCACAGCCTACCCTCCCCCGCTATCCACCACAGATGAAGCTTCATAACGCTGACTCCCTTACTGCTGCTGCCTCCGCGGTCATCGAAGGCGACCAGAGGAAGCAGCGGGGCCTACCGGAACTGCGTCACAATTGCTCGCCAGTCATTCCTTTTTCTAGCACGCTCTCTTGCCTCTTTCACATCTATCCTCCTATCAGACAAGTCAGCAGAGCAGTAATGATTATGATATTTCAAGTGCTCTATGAAATATAAATATTAAAAATAAAATCATAAAAAAGTAGATGGTCAATCTAATATGGACTTTCTACAACAATTATAATCAACATTCTCCAGAATTTCAGGAAAACCTAGTCATTATACAAACATTATGCGAAACCTCACACAGTTACAGAATATTCCACTCACCGCGGTCCTTACTTCCAACGTCTGTGAAGTGGAAGTTTAAGCTTTCACAACTCTGTAGATATTTTTTTCCATCTCTTTGAAGTTTGTATTCAAGAAGATGACTGAATCTACATTCTCTTGGCAATGACGCCAACCTTCAATGAGATTTTGAAATGGATGTATGGCTCTTGGTGTTTATTGAGGGAAGATGGACGAAGCTAGGATACCTATAGAGGATACTATAGGATTTTTGGATTGGACGAAAGGTTTTTGAAATAAAAGTTGAATTTGAATATACACACGCACACACACGGACATATATTATTATTATTATTATTATTATTATTATTATTATTATTATTATTATTATTATTATTATTATAAATTACTTGTTAAGCTACAACCCTAGTTGGAAAAGCAGGATGTTATGAGCCCAAGGGCTTCAACAGAGTTGAATAACTCAGTGAGGAAATTAAATAAGGAAATAAATAAACTATGT
>NC_090727.1:66700992-66703492 GCF_036898095.1 Palaemon carinicauda | reverse complement strand
TAAAAAGTCTTGATATTTTTAGAAAAGTCAGTTCTATAGAAAGATCCACGTGTATCGATATATCCATATCTCTCACATCTTATTTACTTCTACTGATAAAAATGTAAATAATCTTTGAAGATGAACCAAAGAAGGAACAAAAAAATTATAGATTCTTATAACTGATCGGATTTCTTGAAAATTACATTACCTCCACAGGCCTAAAAAATCCATTATTGAATAAAAGGGAGTTTCTATCGGGTTATAGAAAAGGAAAAATCTGATTTTTCCAATTTCATTAAGTTCAACATCCCTGAATAGACTAACTAAGTTTAATGTATTCTCTTTGAAAATTCGATTCCATAGCTGTGCTTCTGAAGAGAGAAATTGCAAAATACCTTAATCGAGTAAAATTTTAGATTCGAAGCTTCGTCAGAAATATGTGGCCAGTGAGATGTTACATGAAAGAAATAAATATCATTTAATTTATTTTCTTGAATCAGTATAACTTGTTTTATTGAGTCAGTATAATTTATTTTCTTGAATCTGTATAACATATTTTCTTGAATCTTTAAAACTTTTTTTTCTTGAATCAGGATATTCTATTTTCTTGAATCAGTATAACTTATTTTCTTGAATCAGTAAAACTTCTTTCTTGAATCTGTATAACTTAATTTCATAAATCACTATAACTTATTTTCTTGAATCAGTATAATGTATTTTCATGAATCATTATAACTTGTTTTATTGAGTCAGTATAACTTATTTTCTTGAATCAGTATAATGTATTTTCATGAATCATTATAACTTGTTTTATTGAGTCAGTATAACTTATTTTCTTGAATCAGTATAACCTATTTACTTGAATCTGTATAACTTATTTTCTTGAATCTGAAAAACTTATTATCTTGAATCAGTATAATCTATTTTCTTGAATCTGTATAACTTATTTTCTTGAATCAGTGTAACTTATTTTCTTGAATCTGTATAACTTATTTTCTTGACTTAGTATATTATATTTTCTTGAATCTATATAACCTATTTCTTGAATCAGTATAATCTATTTTCTTGAATCTGTATAACTTATTTTCTTGAATCTGTAAAACTTTTTTTTCTTGAATCTGTAAAACTTTTTTTTTCTTGAAAAAGTATAATCTATTTTCTTGAATCAGTGTAACTTATTTTCTTGAATTAGTATAATCTATTTTCTTGAATCTGTATAACTTGTTTTCTTGAATCAGTATAACTTATTTTCTTGAATCAGTATAATCAATTTTCTTTAATCTGTATAACTTATTTTCTTGAATCAGTATAACTTATTTTCTTGAATCAGAATAATCAATTTTCTTGAATCTCTATAACTTATTTTTTTGAATCAGTATAACTTATTTTCTTGAATCAGTATAATCTAATTACTTGTATCTGTATAACTTATTTTCTTGAATCAGTATAATCTATTTTCTTGAATCTGTATAACTTATTTTCTTGAATCAGTATAATCTATTTTCTTGTATCAGTATAACTTATTTTCTTGAATCAGTATAATCTATTTTCTTGAATCTGTATAACTTATTTTCTTGAATCAGTATAACCTATTTTCTTGAATCTGTGTAACTTATTTGCTTGAACCTGTATAACTTATTTTCTTGAATCAGTATAACTCATTTTCTTAAATCAGTATAATCTGTTTTCTTGAATCAGTATAACTTATTTTCTTGTATCAGTATAACTTATTTTCTTGTATCAGTATAATCTATTTTCTTGAATCTGTATAACTTATTTTCTTGAATCAGTATAATCTATTATCTTGAATCTGTATAACTTATTTTCTTGAATCAGTATAATCTATTTTCTTGAATCAGTATAACTTATTCTCTTGAATCAGTATAATCTATTTTCTTGAATCTGTTTAACTTATTTTCTAGAATCAGTATAATCTATTTTTTTAATCTGTATAACTTATTTTCTTGAATCTGTATAACTTATTTTCTTGAATCTGTATAACTTATTTTCTTGAATCAGTATAATCTATTTTCTTGAATCAGTATAATCTTTTTTCTTGAATCTGTATTACTTAGTTTCTTGAATTTGTATAACTTATTTTTTTGAATAAGTGTAACTGATCAAAACGTTACAACTGATTTACAGTCTCATTATTATTCAGATTCATAGTTTGAATAGAACACGGTGTTGTTTAGTGCATAAAAGAAATACTAAATCTTTCTTATCATCGTTCAAAACAAGGCAATTTAATCTCCATATTTATACGTCTCCCTCACAGAGAGGTGACGTCATCAATGACTGAACTAATTTCTAATAATTATTTATGGGGTGAGGTTGCTACCCTCACCACCTCACTATCTTATGGATGTTCCAGCGAAATACACCTCTACAGTATCTATCTTATCATTGGTCGTTCACCAAGTACTGACCAGACCTAGAGTTCCTCAATTTCGCTTATCGACGACTATGTATTAGTGTTTATATATTATCAACAATTATACTTATCTAGTATTTTTTA
>NC_090727.1:66643492-66695992 GCF_036898095.1 Palaemon carinicauda | reverse complement strand
TAGGCAGCTGTTTCTAGTTCACTGCAGGACAAAGACCTCAGACATACCGTTAGTCATGTCTAGGGCTTAACCACTACAGATTGGTGATGGTGGAAGACTTTCTTCTGATTGCTCACAGAAAACCAACCTAATATGTGCAGCCATGACTAGTACAGCTTTGCTGATCTTGACGATGCACAAACCCTGTCACCACGTTAAGTTATCCCCACTCAGAGAGGAATGTATATGATATAGGCTCTATAAAATTATAGAACTATAAAACTCTCATCTCCAAACAGCCGAAGAACACCACAAGTCTTATTCCAACCAAAAACTGGAACAAGCTGGATTTCCAGAAGCAACAGAAGGCGTGTGTGATGGGTGGAATGTAGATATTCCGTGTGAAGGGCGATGATATTGAATTACGCGAGAGAATTTGGGAAGTTTCAACTACAGTTTAGGTGATAAAGGCAGGCACTTCCTGTGTCATTTCCCGTTAGGGAAATACTGAAAGAGGATATATACCGGCCTGGTAAAGGATGGAAGAATCTAATGAAGGGAGAGGAGTAGATGTACATTTGGTATTTGGTGGAAATTAAATAAGAAATGTTAAGGGAATTATTATTTTCTGTATTAAAGCAGGAGAGGAGAGGTGGAAGAATTTAAAATCCGTAGCGTGCAGAGGGTGGAAAGTTTAATCAAGATAGAAGAGAAAGAAAATACAATGAAACTAGTGAAGATTAAAGCAAACATGATTGGATATCTTGATTTCTTTTATATACTCTAAATATTATCTTTATTATTCTGTCATTTTACCAGTAAGGGCATGATTATACTTTATATATATATATATATATATATATATATATATATATATATATATATATATATATATATATATATATATATATATATATATATATATATGTATGTATATGTATATATATGTATATGTATATATATATATATATATATATATATATATATATGTATATATATATATATATATATATATATATATATATATATATATGTATGTATATATATATATATATATATATATATATATATATATATATATATATATATATATATATATATATATATATATATATATATATATATATATGTATATGTATATATATATATATATATATATATATATATATATGTATATATATATATATATATATATATATATATATATATATATATATGTATATATATATATATACATACATATATATATATATATATATATATATATATATATATATATATATATATATATATATATATATATATACATTTATATGTATATATATATATATATATATATATATATATATATATATATATATATATATATATATATATATATATATATATATATGCACATATATATATATATATATATATATATATATATATATATATATATATGTATATATATATATATATATATATATATATATATATATATCTGAACAACAATGACATTTAATATCAAATTCTATCCTAAGGAATGTATATCCACTTGATCTTCATTTATGATAACAGCTTCTGGCTGAGCAAAGATTCGAACCTATGCTTCTTAGCCGAAACCATGCCAACAGGAACTCTACCTATAAAGCCATCGATTTGAAAACATTCTGCCCTCAAAATTATTGTAGACAAATTATAATATAATTAGCAATATAAATACGTTATATGATAGGAACAAGTCTTTCGTATAGAGTTGAAACTTATAAGGTCACTAATAGGCCATGGGGCATAATCTGTATCTTGTCACTTCGTGGCAACTTTCATGGGGCAACTTCATTACATTTTTTTATCATAGAGAAAGTCATTCTCAGGCATTATGCAACAAGTTCCCACAAATATAGTTGCTCCTAAAATTTTAATTAGCCCTTTTAATCATACAAATTATTTGTAGTTAAGTTGGTGGATAATAGGTGGCCATACTATAGTTCTGTAGTTCCTATTTTTGACAGTAGATGGCTAACAGCAAATTAACCAATCAAATCGCTCAGATTTCCAACATGGCAGCCCCCAGGACTTGCTGTATTCACTGTGTGTTGGAGGAAGAAAGTAGTGTTTTACCCATTTCTGATCAATGTATGTCAAAAATCAAGGAGTGTAATAGAAAGTGGTAATTAGGAGCTGCACCTAGCTACACTGAAAAAAATCCTTCCATGGTACTTTGCTTATGACAGAATGAATTATGCCCGATATTTACCTGCATATATTTCAGAGATGGCAAGCCTTGTTGATACGCACCCTGAAATTGACCAACAATTTAAGGAGGGAAACTTTGTTGTCCAGAGGCAGGACAGATATGGATTTTCTGCAGTTGCCTGTGATATGGCAATTGAGCAGACCGTGAATAAGGATTCGAAAACTAAGGGGGGTATGAAAGGCCGGACCCTAGATAAGGGTGCCGTGAACAGGTGACTATTAAGTCACCATCAGCGGGCAGCAATTGCTAAGGAATGTGAAAATATGGCTGGGAAGGGAGAAACAGAAAGGGGACGGAAAGACCTGGATGAAACTCGAATAAAACATGATGAGACAGCAGTTAGGAGTATAATGTCAACCATAAACTCAATGGTTAATCCATTTGAGTATTCAGGGGAGGACCTAATTAACATTTGCTCCGGCACTGTAGCTCCATCTAATGTGAGGTCCGACCTTGAAATTGCTTATGGGAAAGGGGTTGATGCTATCAAAGAATTTGAAGAGTCCAGATTGAAATCAGAGCCTGAGAAACTATTTGAGCCAATCAAATCAAAGAAATTGAAGACCTTTGCCACAGTTGCAAAAACATCAAAGGTTAAAGTCGAGTCTGACACAGTGCTACTCAAAGCCACTAATGACATGTTTAATCGCCTCCTGATTATTGGCAGGAGTAGGGAAGTAGATTTAAAGAAACTCTTGGCTTACTCATTGACAGCTGTACCTTTGGCTTTGACAACTGGCAATGGTACCATTACTAAAACAGATAAAGCAAAGTTGATGAAGAAGTTGGAGGGTCGGGCTGAGTGTGTGAATATAGAGGACATACCTCCAGGGTCTGCTTTGGTGATTGTTGGAATGGCATTTATTCAGCAGGCACAAAACATTCCAGCTACATTTGGGATGTTTGCAGACAAGCTTTTGGTTGACCTTATCAGGTTAGGTAACCAGTATGGCTGCCAAAGGGTCGACTTTGTGTGTGATCGCTATCCAACACACAGTATAAAAAACTGTGAGCGAGGTCGCAGAGCAGCCAGTGGGGCTCAATTGGTGAAAATCACTAGGCCTGACCAAAAGACCCCAAAACAGTTTAAGAAGTTCTTGGCTGAGGGGTCGAATAAAGAAAACCTCATGGAGTTTCTTTATGAAACATGGGTGAAATGTAAGCTCCAGGTTTTTGGACCTATTGCATTGGTTGTCTCACATGGAGAAAAGTGCCACTCTATAGCTGCAGTTGATGGTAAAATTATGATCATTGAAGTGTCTGACCTCTTCTGTGACCATGAAGAGGCTGACACGAGATTACTGTTGCATGCAAGTCATGCTGCTAGAAACATCTCAACAGTTATAATAAGTAGTCAAGATACCAATGTTTTTATGATATCCCTAGCACTAGCTCAGGAAATCCCTGCTGATTTGCTATTTCAAACTGGTGCTGGGGACAAGCGACGAATTATCTGCATTTCTAAACTGGCTGAGAAACTTGGGGCAGAAAAATGTCGAGCTCTTCTTGGTATGCATGTTTTTTCTGGGTGCGACTCGGTTAGTGCATTCAAAGGGAAGGGAAAGGTGAAACCCCTTGACATATTCAACAAAACTGTTGAATATGTCAATATGTTTGCAGAGTTGGGAACAGAATGGGAAGCATCAGCTTCCATCTTGCCCATGTTTGAGAAATTTGTCTGCACACTGTATGGTCAGAAAGAATGCTCGGAAGTAAATGTTGCAAGATACAACATGTTCCGGCTGACATGCAAATCAGACTCTCGGATGCTGCCTCCAAACCAAGATTGTCTGCTGCATCATGTAAAAAGGGAAAACTATCAGGCAGCAATTCACCGTAGGTCCCTTCAGCCAATCATGCATACTCCATCTCCCAATGGTCATGGCTTTGAATGGATGGCTGATGACCCGGCTCCCCCTAGTGTACTAAAAACTGTGAACTGCAAGTGCCAGAAAGGTGGGTGCAAGGGTGCTTGCTTATGCAGCAAAATGAATCTTCCTTGTACTGACTTATGCAGGTGTCAGGTTGAGAACTGCACTAATAGGATCCCTGAGACAGAAAGTGTATCTGACCCTGGCGTCTCTGACTCTGACTCTGATGTGTCTGATGATGAATACTAGCGAGTGGTGGAGCGCTGCTTTGCAGTACAGTTCCATCTCGTGAGAAAAATTTGCAGCAATAGGCCCTACTTAATTTATAATTCATGATTATTTGCTATGGTGGGAAAAACACTACTTTATCTCCGAAGGATTCTTGTCAATTTTGCTAGGTTTATGAGGGTAAATTTGACTCTGGTTCTATTTTCGGTGTCCTTTTATTGTTGTTGGTTCTATTTTTGGTGTCGTTTTATAGTTGTGATCTCTTAAAGTCTGTAAAAGTTGAATTTGATTTTGGTTGCACACTTAAAGCAAAGGATAATGGACATTTATGATAACCTGGAAGTCAAGTTAACAGTGTAGTTCATAATACCACCACCAGGGTGCTGTTGTTTACATTTCTACTGCATAATGTTAATCACATGTTATGATACATATGTACAACACTGTACTCATTCTTAAAAACTGTAAATAAAATGTTTTCTACTAAATATAAATCATCTTTGTGTTTTTGGTCATTTTCACTTCTGATGACTAATTGGTTACATAATGGCCTATAACTAATTAAGGAGCAACTATTTTTCCGGGAACTTTGCATATTCTGATTGTCCTGACCCCCATGGTTCAAAATCAAGTGGAATCAACTTGCCCCAAGAAAGTGGCCACGAACTCAAAAACTAAGCCCCCTACAGCTTATGCCCCATGGCCTATAACCTACAAAAATGTAAGTTTCTACTGATAAGAAAATAAACTTGGCAAATGGAAAATATTATTAACCATCTTTGATTCATTATTTGGACTTTCTTGTACAAATTCACTTACATTTAATAGTTCTAGACTGTAAAAAAAATCCATTATTCTAATAGGAAATTCCCCGTAAAAATATATTGTTCTCCACCGTATTTCAGTAAAATATAGGAGACCGTAATGTTTACCCTACTCTGATATCATATTTTACAGGTTGGTGACCGTGATATCACGGTAAATTCCTGGCAACATTTATACCAGGGTTATACCGTTTTACGGCAAATTTTTAACAGTGTACATAAACAACAATTGCAATAAATATGTAGTTTTATAGCCATCAAGATGATAACGTGGCAAATAAAAGTTTCGTCGCTAACAAAGAATGAAAAATATCTATGGATTTTGCATTGCAGGTCTCTACACTGTTTTGTTCGATACAATGTAAGGCGAAAATGAGAGAGAGGGAGAGAGAGAGAGAGAGAGAGAGAGAGAGAGAGAGAGAGAGAGAGAGAGAGAGAGAGAGAGAGAGAGAGAGAGAGAGAGAGAGAGAATATGAATAAAAGCGTTGGAGATCAAATTACAGAAGCGATTAAGTTGGGAAGCACCAAGTGGGGTTTAGGTGATAAAGAGGGGCAGTTTATGGCAATTTCCTCTTGAGGAAACAAATAAAGGAGGGATAAACTAGCCTAAGGAAGAAACATCTTGGGAAGAGGTATTATTTTAAGGATGGGCTAAGACGCATGGAAGGGAAGATAATAACAACATAAATAACAACAACATAAATAACAACAACAAAACAACAAATGCAGCCGTTTGTAGTCCACTATTCATGTTTGGTGTTAGGCCATTTTTTATAACCAACTTGCCCACTGCAGGTTGGTGATGATGGGAGACTTTAGTCTGATCGCTCACAGCAAACCAACCCAGTATGAGAGGCCCTGACTAGTACAGCATTGTGGGTTTTGGGGTTTGGTCAGTTTTCATCACCACGCTGGCCACTGCGAATTGGTGATGATGGGAGACTTTAGTCTGATCGCTCACAGCAATCCAACCTAGTATGGGAGGCCCTGACTAGTACAGCATTGTTGGTTATAGGGTTTGGTTAGTTTTCAACACCACGCTGGCCACTGCGGATTGGTGATGATAGGACACTTTAGTCTGATCACTCACAGCAATCCAACCTAGTATGGGAGGCCCTGACTAGTACAGCTTTGTTGGTTATGGGGTTTGGTCAGTTTTCATCACCACGCTGGCCAATGCGGATTGGTGATGATGGGAGACTTTAGTCTGATCGCTCACAGCAATCCAACCTAGTATGAAAGGCCCTGACTAGTACAGCATTGTTGGTTATAGGGTTTGGTTAGTTTTCATCACCACGCTGGCCACTGCGGATTGGTGATGATGGGAGACTTTAGTCTGTTCGCTCACAGCAATCCAACCTAGTATGAAAGGCCCTGACTAGTACAGCATTGTTGGTTATAGGGTTTGGTCAGTTTTCATCACCACGCTGGCCACTGCGGATTGGTGATGATGGGAGACTTTAGTCTGATCGCTCACAGCAATCCAACCTAGTATGAAAGGCCCTGACTAGTACAGCATTGTTGGTTATAGGGTTTGGTTAGTTTTCATCACCACGCTGGCCACTGCGGATTGGTGATGATGGGAGACTTTAGTCTGATCACTCACAGCAATCCAACCTAGTATGGGAGGCCCTGACTAGTACAGCATTGTTGGTTATAGGGTTTGGTTAGTTTCCATCACCACGCTGGCCACTGCGGATTGGTGATGATGGGAGACTTTAGTCTGATCGCTCACAGCAATCCAACCTAGTATGAAAGGCCCTGACTAGTACAGCATTGTTGGTTATAGGGTTTGGTTAGTTTCCATCACCACGCTGGCCACTGCGGATTGGTGATGATGGGAGACTTTAGTCTGATCGCTCACAGCAATCCAACCTATTATGAAAGGCCCTGACTAGTACAACATTGTTGATTATAGGGTTTGGTTAGTTTTCATCACCACGCTGGCCACTGCGGATTGGTGATGATGGGAGACTTTAGTCTGATCGATCACAGCAATCCAACCTAGTATGAAAGGCCCTGACTAGTACAGCATTGTTGGTTATGGGGTTTGGTCAGTTTTCATCACCACGCTGGCCACTGCGGATTGGTGATGATAGGAGACTTTAGTCTGATCGCTCACAGCAATCCAACCTAGTATGGGAGGCCCTGACTAGTACAGCTTTGTTGGTTATGGGGTTTGGTCAGTTTTCATCACCACGCTGGCCACTGCGGATTGGTGATGATGGGAGACTTTAGTCTGATCGCTCACAGCAATCCAACTTAGTATGGGAGGCCCTGACTAGTACAGCTTTGTTGGTTATGGGGTTGGGTCAGTTTTCATCACCACGCTGGCCACTGCGGATTGGTGATGATGGGAGACTTTAGTCTGATCGCTCACAGCAATCCAACCTAGTATGGGAGGCCCTGACTAGTACAGCTTTGTTGGTTATGGGGTTGGGTCAGTTTTCATCACCACGCTGGCCACTGCGGATTGGTGATGATGGGAGACTTTAGTCTGATCGCTCACAGCAATCCAACTTAGTATGGGAGGCCCTGACTAGTACAGCTTTGTTGGTTATGGGGTTGGGTCAGTTTTCATCACCACGCTGGCCACTGCGGATTGGTGATGATGGGAGACTTTAGTCTGATCGCTCACAGCAATCCAACCTAGTATGGGAGGCCCTGACTAGTACAGCTTTGTTGGTTATGGGGTTGGGTCAGTTTTCATCACCACGCTGGCCACTGCGGATTGGTGATGATGGGAGACTTTAGTCTGATCGCTCACAGCAATCCAACTTAGTATGGGAGGCCCTGACTAGTACAGCTTTGTTGGTTATGGGGTTGGGTCAGTTTTCATCACCACGCTGGCCACTGCGGATTGGTGATGATGGGAGACTTTAGTCTGATCGCTCACAGCAATCCAACTTAGTATGGGAGGCCCTGACTAGTACAGCTTTGTTGGTTATGGGGTTGGGTCAGTTTTCATCACCACGCTGGCCACTGCGGATTGTTGATGATGGGAGACTTTAGTCTGATCGCTCACAGCAATCCAACTTAGTATGAAAGGCCCTGACTAGTACAGCTTTGTTGGTTATGGGGTTGGTCAGTTTTCATCACCACGCTGGCCACTGCGGATTGGTGATGATGGGAGACTTTAGTCTGATCGCTCACAGCAATCCAACCTAGTATGGGAGGCCCTGACTAGTACAGCTTTGTTGGTTATGGGGTTTGGTCAGTTTTCATCACCACGCTGGCCACTGCGGATTGGTGATGATGGGAGACTTTAGTCTGATCGCTCACAGCAATCCAACCTAGTATGGGAGGCCCTGACTAGTACAGCATTGTTGGTTATGGGGTTTGGTCAGTTTTCATCACCACGCTGGCCACTGCGGATTGGTGATGATGGGAGACTTTAGTCTGATCGTTCACAGCAATCCAACCTAGTATGGGAGGCCCTGACTAGTACAGCATTGTTGGTTATGGGGTTTGGTCAGTTTTCATCACCACGCTGGCCACTGCGGATTGGTGATGATGGGAGACTTTAGTCTGATCGCTCACAGCAATCCAACTTAGTATGGGAGGCCCTGACTAGTACAGCTTTGTTGGTTATGGGGTTTGGTCAGTTTTCATCACCACGCTGGCCACTGCGGATTGGTGATGATAGGAGACTTTAGTCTGATCGCTCACAGCAATCCAACTTAGTATGGGAGGCCCTGACTAGTAAAGCTTTGTTGGTTATGGGGTTTGGTCAGTTTTCATCACCACGCTGGCCACTGCGGATTGGTGATGATGGGAGACTTTAGTCTGATCGCTCACAGCAATCCAACTTAGTATGGGAGGCCCTGACTGGTACAGCTTTGTTGGTTATGGGGTTTGGTCAGTTTTCATCACCACGCTGGCCACTGCGGATTGGTGATGATGGGAGACTTTAGTCTGATCGCTCACAGCAATCCAACTTAGTATGAAAGGCCCTGACTAGTACAGCATTGTTGGTTATGGGGTTTGGTCAGTTTTCATCACCACGCTGGCCACTGTGGATTGGTGATGATAGGAGACTTTAGTCTGATCACTCACAGCAATCCAACCTAGTATGGGAGGCCCTGACTAGTACAGCTTTGTTGGTTATGGGGTTTGGTCAGTTTTCATCACCACGCTGGCCACTGCGGATTGGTGATGATGGGAGACTTTAGTCTGATCACTCACAGCAATCCAACCTAGTTTGAAAGGCCCTGACTAGTACAGCATTGTTGGTTATGGGATTTGGTCAGTTTTCATCACCACGCTGGCCACTGCGGATTGGTGATGATAGGAGACTTTAATCTGATCACTCACAGCAATCCAACCTAGTATGGGAGGCCCTGACTAGTACAGCTTTGTTGGTTATGGGGTTTGGTCAGTTTTCATCACCACGCTGGCCACTGCGGATTGGTGATGATGGGAGACTTTAGTCTGATCGCTCACAGCAATCCAACCTAGTATGAAAGGCTCTGACTAGTACAGCATTGTTGGCTATAGGGTTTGGTTAGTTTCCATCACCACGCTGGTCAATGCGGATTGGTGATGATGGGAGACTTTAGTCTGATCGTTCACAGCAATCCAACCTAGTATGGGAGGCCCTGACTAGTACAGCTTTGTTGGTTATGGGGTTTGGTCAGTTTTCATCACCACGCTGGCGACTGTGGATTGGTGATGATGGGAGACTTTAGTCTGATCGCTCACAGCAATCCAACCTAGTATGGGAGGCCCTGACTAGTACAGCTTTGTTGGTTATGGGGTTTGGTCAGTTTTCATCACCACGCTGGCCACTGTGGATTGGTGATGATGGGAGACTTTAGTCTGATCGCTCACAGCAATCCAACCTAGTATGGGAGGCCCTGACTAGTACAGCTTTGTTGGTTATGGGGTTTGGTCAGTTTTCATCACCACGCTGGCCACTGTGGATTGGTGATGATGGGAGACTTTAGTCTGATCGCTCACAGCAATCCAACCTAGTATGGGAGGCCCTGACTAGTACAGCTTTGTTGGTTATGGGGTTTGGTCAGTTTTCATCACCACGCTGGCGACTGTGGATTGGTGATGATGGGAGACTTTAGTCTGATCGCTCACAGCAATCCAACCTAGTATGGGAGGCCCTGACTAGTACAGCTTTGTTGGTTATGGGGTTTGGTCAGTTTTCATCACCACGCTGGCCACTGTGGATTGGTGATGATGGGAGACTTTAGTCTGATCGCTCACAGCGATCCAACCTAGTATGGGAGGCCCTGACTAGTACAGCTTTGTTGGTTATGGGGTTTGGTCAGTTTTCATCACCACGCTGGCCACTGTGGATTGGTGATGATGGGAGACTTTAGTCTGATCGCTCACAGCAATCCAACCTAGTATGGGAGGCCCTGACTAGTACAGCTTTGTTGGTTATGGGGTTTGGTCAGTTTTCATCACCACGCTGGCCACTGTGGATTGGTGATGATGGGAGACTTTAGTCTGATCGCTCACAGCAATCCAACCTAGTATGGGAGGCCCTGACTAGTACAGCTTTGTTGGTTATGGGGTTTGGTCAGTTTTCATCACCACGCTGGCCACTGCGGATTGGTGATGATGGGAGACTTTAGTCTGATCGCTCACAGCAATCCAACCTAGTATGAAAGGCTCTGACTAGTACAGCATTGTTGGCTATAGGGTTTGGTTAGTTTCCATCACCACGCTGGTCAATGCGGATTGGTGATGATGGGAGACTTTAGTCTGATCGTTCACAGCAATCCAACCTAGTATGGGAGGCCCTGACTAGTACAGCTTTGTTGGTTATGGGGTTTGGTCAGTTTTCATCACCACGCTGGCCACTGCGGATTGGTGATGAACGGAGACTTTAGTCTGATCACTCACAGCAATCCAACCTAGTATGGGAGGCCCTGACTAGTACAGCTTTGTTGGTTATGGGGTTTGGTCAGTTTTCATCACCACGCTGGCGACTGTGGATTGGTGATGATGGGAGACTATAGTCTGATCGCTCACAGCAATCCAACCTAGTATGGGAGGCCCTGACTAGTACAGCTTTGTTGGTTATGGGGTTTGGTCAGTTTTCATCACCACGCTGGCCACTGTGGATTGGTGATGATGGGAGACTTTAGTCTGATCGCTCACAGCAATCCAACCTAGTATGGGAGGCCCTGACTAGTACAGCTTTGTTGGTTATGGGGTTTGGTCAGTTTTCATCACCACGCTGGCCACTGTGGATTGGTGATGATGGGAGACTTTAGTCTGATCGCTCACAGCAATCCAACCTAGTATGGGAGGCCCTGACTAGTACAGCTTTGTTGGTTATGGGGTTTGGTCAGTTTTCATCACCACGCTGGCGACTGTGGATTGGTGATGATGGGAGACTTTAGTCTGATCGCTCACAGCAATCCAACCTAGTATGGGAGGCCCTGACTAGTACAGCTTTGTTGGTTATGGGGTTTGGTCAGTTTTCATCACCACGCTGGCCACTGTGGATTGGTGATGATGGGAGACTTTAGTCTGATCGCTCACAGCAATCCAACCTAGTATGGGAGGCCCTTACTAGTACAGCTTTGTTGGTTATGGGGTTTGGTCAGTTTTCATCACCACGCTGGCCACTGTGGATTGGTGATGATGGGAGACTTTAGTCTGATCGCTCACAGCAATCCAACCTAGTATGGGAGGCCCTGACTAGTACAGCTTTGTTGGTTATGGGGTTTGGTCAGTTTTCATCACCACGCTGGCCACTGTGGATTGGTGATGATGGGAGACTTTAGTCTGATCGCTCACAGCAATCCAACCTAGTATGGGAGGCCCTGACTAGTACAGCTTTGTTGGTTATGGGGTTTGGTCAGTTTTCATCACCACGCTGGCCACTGTGGATTGGTGATGATGGGAGACTTTAGTCTGATCGCTCACAGCAATCCAACCTAGTATGGGAGGCCCTGACTAGTACAGCTTTGTTGGTTATGGGGTTTGGTCAGTTTTCATCACCACGCTGGCCACTGTGGATTGGTGATGATGGGAGACTTTAGTCTGATCGCTCACAGCAATCCAACCTAGTATGGGAGGCCCTGACTAGTACAGCTTTGTTGGTTATGGGGTTTGGTCAGTTTTCATCACCACGCTGGCCACTGTGGATTGGTGATGATGGGAGACTTTAGTCTGATGGCTCACAGCAATCCAACCTAGTATGGGAGGCCCTGACTAGTACAGCTTTGTTGGTTATGAGGTTTGGTCAGTTTTCATCACCACGCTGGCCACTGTGGATTGGTGATGATAGGAGACTTTAGTCTGATCGCTCACAGCAATCCAACCTAGTATGAAAGGCCCTGACTAGTACAGCTTGGTTGGTTATGGGGTTTGGTCAGTTTTCATCACCACGCTGGCCACTGTGGATTGGTGATGATGGGAGACTTTAGTCTGATCGCTCACAGCAATCCAACCTAGTATGAAAGGCTCTGACTAGTACAGCATTGTTGGTTATGGGGTTTGGTCAGTTTTCATCACCACGCTGGCCACTGTGGATTGGTGATGATAGGAGACTTTAGTCTGATCGCTCACAGCAATCCAACCTAGTATGAAAGGCTCTGACTAGTACAGCATTGTTGGTTATGGGGTTTGGTCAGTTTTCATCACCACGCTGGCCACTGTGGATTGGTGATGATAGGAGACTTTAGTCTGATCGCTCACAGCAATCCAACCTAGTATGAAAGGCTCTGACTAGTACAGCATTGTTGGTTATGGGGTTTGGTCAGTTTTCATCACCACGCTGGCCACTGTGGATTGGTGATGATAGGAGACTTTAGTCTGATCGCTCACAGCAATCCAACCTAGTATGAAAGGCTCTGACTAGTACAGCATTGTTGGTTATGGGGTTTGGTCAGTTTTCATCACCACGCTGGCCACTGTGGATTGGTGATGATAGGAGACTTTAGTCTGATCGCTCACAGCAATCCAACCTAGTATGAAAGGCTCTGACTAGTACAGCATTGTTGGTTATGGGGTTTGGTCAGTTTTCATCACCACGCTAGCCACTGTGGATTGGTGATGATGGGAGACTTTAGTCTGATCGCTCACAGCAATCCAACCTAGTATGAAAGGCTCTGACTAGTACAGCTTGGTTGGTTATGGGGTTTGGTCAGTTTTCATCACCACGCTGGCCACTGTGGATTGGTGATGATGGGAGACTTTAGTCTGATCGCTCACAGCAATCCAACCTAGTATGAAAGGCTCTGACTAGTACAGCATTGTTGGTTATGGGGTTTGGTCAGTTTTCATCACCACGCTGGCCACTGTGGATTGGTGATGATAGGAGACTTTAGTCTGATCGCTCACAGCAATCCAACCTAGTATGAAAGGCTCTGACTAGTACAGCATTGTTGGTTATGGGGTTTGGTCAGTTTTCATCACCACGCTGGCCACTGTGGATTGGTGATGATAGGAGACTTTAGTCTGATCGCTCACAGCAATCCAACCTAGTATGAAAGGCTCTGACTAGTACAGCATTGTTGGTTATGGGGTTTGGTCAGTTTTCATCACCACGCTGGCCACTGTGGATTGGTGATGATAGGAGACTTTAGTCTGATCGCTCATAGCAATCCAACCTAGTATGAAATGACCTGACTAGTACAGCTTTGTTGGTTATGGGGTTTGGTCAGTTTTCATCACCACGCTGGCCACTGCGGATTGGTGATGATAGGAGACTTTAGTCTGATCGCTCACAGCAATCCAACCTAGTATGGGAGGCCCTGACTAGTACAGCTTTGTTGGTTATGGGGTTTGGTCAGTTTTCATCACCACGCTGGCCACTGCGGATTGGTGATGATAGGAGACTTTAGTCTGATCGCTCATAGCAATCCAACCTAGTATGAAAGGCCCTGACTAGTACAGCATTGTTGGTTATGGGGTTTGGTCAGTTTTCATCACCACGCTGGCCACTGCGGATTGGTGATGATGGGAGACTTTAGTCTGATCGCTCACAGCAATCCAAACCAAATGAAAGGCTCTGACTAGTACAGCATTGTTGGTTATGGGGTTTGGTCAGTTTTCATCACCACGCTGGCCACTGCGGATTGGTGATGATGGGAGACTTTAGTCTGATCGCTCACAGCAATCCAACCTAGTATGAAAGGCTCTGACTAGTACAGCATTGTTGGTTATGGGGTTTGGTCAGTTTTCATCACCACGCTGGCCACTGCGGATTGGTGATGATGGGAGACTTTAGTCTGATCGCTCACAGCAATCCAACCTAGTATGAAAGGCTCTGACTAGTACAGCATTGTTGGTTATGGGGTTTGGTCAGTTTTCATCACCACGCTGGCCACTGCGGATTGGTGATGATAGGAGACTTTAGTCTGATCACTCACAGCAATCCAACCTAGTATGGGAGGCCCTGACTAGTACAGCTTTGTTGGTTATGGGGTTTGGTCAGTTTTCATCACCACGCTGGCCACTGCGGATTGGTGATGATAGGAGACTTTAGTCTGATCACTCACAGCAATCCAACCTAGTATGGGAGGCCCTGACTAGTACAGCTTTGTTGGTTATGGGGTTTGGTCAGTTTTCATCACCACGCTGGCCACTGCGGATTGGTGATGATAGGAGACTTTAGTCTGATCGCTCACAGCAATCCAACCTAGTATGGGATGCCATGACTAGTACAGCTTTGTTGGTTATGGGGTTTGGTCAGTTTTCATCACCACGCTGGCCACTGCGGATTGGTGATGATGGGAGACTTTAGTCTGATCGCTCACAGCAATCCAACCTAGTATGAAAGGCCCTGACTAGTACAGCATTGTTGGTTATGGGGTTTGGTCAGTTTTCATCACCACGCTGGCCACTGTGGATTGGTGATGATGGGAGACTTTAGTCTGATCGCTCACAGCAATCCAACCTAGTATGAAAGGCCCTGACTAGTACAGCATTGTTGGTTATGGGGTTTGGTCAGTTTTCATCACCACGCTGGCCACTGCGGATTGGTGATGATAGGAGACTTTAGTCTGATCGCTCACAGCAATCCAACCTAGTATGAAAGGCTCTGACTAGTACAGCATTGTTGGTTATGGGGTTTGGTCAGTTTTCATCACCACGCTGGCCACTGCGGATTGGTGATGATAGGAGACTTTAGTCTGATCGCTCACAGCAATCCAACCTAGTATGGGAGGCCCTGACTAGTACAGCTTTGTTGGTTATGGGGTTTGGTCAGTTTTCATCACCACGCTGGCCACTGCGGATTGGTGATGATGGGAGACTTTAGTCTGATCGCTCACAGCAATCCAACCTAGTATGGGATGCCCTGACTAGTACAGCTTTGTTGGTTATGGGGTTTGGTCAGTTTTCATCACCACGCTGGCCACTGCGGATTGGTGATGATAGGAGACTTTAGTCTGATCGCTCACAGCAATCCAACCTAGTATGGGATGCCCTGACTAGTACAGCTTTGTTGGTTATGGGGTTTGGTCAGTTTTCATCACCACGCTGGCCACTGCGGATTGGTGATGATGGGAGACTTTAGTCTGATCGCTCACAGCAATCCAACCTAGTATGAAAGGCCCTGACTAGTACAGCATTGTTGGTTATGGGGTTTGGTCAGTTTTCATCACCACGCTGGCCACTGTGGATTGGTGATGATGGGAGACTTTAGTCTGATCGCTCACAGCAATCCAACCTAGTATGAAAGGCCCTGACTAGTACAGCATTGTTGGTTATGGGGTTTGGTCAGTTTTCATCACCACGCTGGCCACTGCGGATTGGTGATGATAGGAGACTTTAGTCTGATCGCTCACAGCAATCCAACCTAGTATGAAAGGCCTGACTAGTACAGCATTGTTGGTTATGGGGTTTGGTCAGTTTTCATCACCACGCTGGCCACTGCGGATTGGTGATGATAGGAGACTTTAGTCTGATCGCTCACAGCAATCCAACCTAGTATGGGAGGCCCTGACTAGTACAGCTTTGTTGGTTATGGGGTTTGGTCAGTTTTCATCACCACGCTGGCCACTGCAGATTGGTGATGATGGGAGACTTTAGTCTGATCGCTCACAGCAATCCAACCTAGTATGAAAGGCCCTGACTAGTACAGCATTGTTGGTTATGGGGTTTGGTCAGTTTTCATCACCACGCTGGCCACTGCAGGATTGGTGATGATGGGAGACTTTAGTCTGATCGCTCACAGCAATCCAACCTAGTATGAAAGGCCCTGACTAGTACAGCATTGTTGGTTATGGGGTTTGGTCAGTTTTCATCACCACGCTGGCCACTGCGGATTGGTGATGATAGGAGACTTTAGTCTGATCGCTCACAGCAATCCAACCTAGTATGGGAGGCCCTGACTAGTACAGCTTTGTTGGTTATGGGGTTTGGTCAGTTTTCATCACCACGCTGGCCACTGCGGATTGGTGATGATGGGAGACTTTAGTCTGATCGCTCACAGCAATCCAACCTAGTATGAAAGGCCCTGACTAGTACAGCTTTGTTGGTTATGGGGTTTGGTCAGTTTTCATCACCACGCTGGCCACTGCGGATTGGTGATGATGGGAGACTTTAGTCTGATCGCTCACAGCAATCCAACCTAGTATGAAAGGCCCTGACTAGTACAGCATTGTTGGTTATAGGGTTTGGTTAGTTTTCATCACCACGCTGGCCACTGCGGATTGGTGATGATGGGAGACTTTAGTCTGATCGCTCACAGCAATCCAACCTAGTATGGGAGTCCCTGACTAGTACAGCTTTGTTGGTTATGGGGTTTGGTCAGTTTTCATCACCACGCTGGCCACTGCGGATTGGTGATGATGGGAGACTTTAGTCTGATCGCTCACAGCAATCCAACCTAGTATGAAAGGCCCTGACTAGTACAGCTTTGTTGGTTATGGGATTTGGTCAGTTTTCATCACCACGCTGGCCACTGCGGATTGGTGATGATGGGAGACTTTAGTCTGATCGCTCACAGCAATCCAACCTAGTATGAAAGGCCCTGACTAGTACAGCATTGTTGGTTATAGGGTTTGGTTAGTTTTCATCACCACGCTGGCCACTGCGGATTGGTGATGATGGGAGACTTTAGTCTGATCGCTCACAGCAATCCAACCTAGTATGAAAGGCCCTGACTAGTACAGCATTGTTGGTTATAGGGTTTGGTTAGTTTTCATCACCACGCTGGCCACTGCGGATTGGTGATGATGGGAGACTTTAGTCTGATCGCTCACAGCAATCCAACCTAGTATGAAAGGCCCTGACTAGTACAGCATTGTTGGTATATGGTTTGGTTAGTTTCCATCACCACGCTGGCCACTGCGGATTGGTGATGATGGGAGACTTTAGTCTGATCGCTCACAGCAATCCAACCTAGTATGGGAGGCCCTGACTAGTACAGCATTGTTGGTTATGGGGTTTGGTTAGTTTTCATCACCACGCTGGCCACTGCGGATTGGTGATGATGGGAGACTTTAGTCTGATCGCTCACAGCAATCCAACCTAGTATGAAAGGCCCTGACTAGTACAGCATTGTTGGTTATGGGGTTTGGTTAGTTTCCATCACCACGCTGGCCACTGCGGATTGGTGATGATGGGAGACTTTAGTCTGATCGCTCACAGCAATCCAACCTAGTATGGGAGGCCCTGACTAGTACAGCATTGTTGGTTATGGGGTTTGGTTAGTTTTCATCACCACGCTGGCCACTGCGGATTGGTGATGATGGGAGACTTTAGTCTGATCGCTCACAGCAATCCAACCTAGTATGGGAGGCCCTGACTAGTACAGCTTTGTTGGTTATGGGGTTTGGTCAGTTTCCATCACCACGCTGGCCACTGCGGATTGGTGATGATGGGAGACTTTAGTCTGATCGCTCACAGCAATCCAACCTAGTATGGGAGGCCCTGACTAGTACAGCTTTGTTGGTTATGGGGTTTGGTCAGTTTTCATCACCACGCTGGCCACTGCGGATTGGTGATGATGGGAGACTTTAGTCTGATCGCTCACAGCAATCCAACCTAGTATGAAAGGCCCTGACTAGTACAGCATTGTTGGTTATAGGGTTTGGTTAGTTTTCATCACCACGCTAGCCACTGCGGATTGGTGATGATGGGAGACTTTAGTCTGATCGCTCACAGCAATCCAACCTAGTATGAAAGGCCCTGACTAGTACAGCATTGTTGGTTATAGGGTTTGGTTAGTTTTCATCACCACGCTGGCCACTGCGGATTGGTGATGATGGGAGACTTTAGTCTGATCGCTCACAGCAATCCAACCTAGTATGGGAGGCCCTGACTAGTACAGCTTTGTTGGTTATGGGGTTTGGTCAGTTTTCATCACCACGCTGGCCACTGCGGATTGGTGATGATGGGAGACTTTAGTCTGATCGCTCACAGCAATCCAACCTAGTATGAAAGGCCCTGACTAGTACAGCATTGTTGGTTATAGGGTTTGGTTAGTTTTCATCACCACGCTGGCCACTGCGGATTGGTGATGATGGGAGACTTTAGTCTGATCGCTCACAGCAATCCAACCTAGTATGAGGCCCTGACTAGTACAGCTTTTTGGTTATGGGGTTTGGTCAGTTTTCATCACCACGCTGGCCACTGCGGATTGGTGATGATGGGAGACTTTAGTCTGATCGCTCACAGCAATCCAACCTAGTATGAAAGGCCCTGACTAGTACAGCTTTGTTGGTTATGGGGTTTGGTCAGTTTTCATCACCACGCTGGCCACTGCGGATTGGTGATGATGGGAGACTTTAGTCTGATCGCTCACAGCAATCCAACCTAGTATGGGAGGCCCTGACTAGTACAGCTTTGTTGGTTATGGGGTTTGGTCAGTTTTCATCACCACGCTGGCCACTGCGGATTGGTGATGATGGGAGACTTTAGTCTGATCGCTCACAGCAATCCAACCTAGTATGAAAGGCCCTGACTAGTACAGCTTTGTTGGTTATGGGGTTTGGTCAGTTTTCATCACCACGCTGGCCACTGCGGATTGGTGATGATGGGAGACTTTAGTCTGATCGCTCACAGCAATCCAACCTAGTATGGGAGGCCCTGACTAGTACAGCTTTGTTGGTTATGGGGTTTGGTCAGTTTTCATCACCACGCTGGCCACTGCGGATTGGTGATGATGGGAGACTTTAGTCTGATCGCTCACAGCAATCCAACCTAGTATGGGAGGCCCTGACTAGTACAGCTTTGTTGGTTATGGGGTTTGGTCAGTTTTCATCACCACGCTGGCCACTGCGGATTGGTGATGATGGGAGACTTTAGTCTGATCGCTCACAGCAATCCAACCTAGTATGGGAGGCCCTGACTAGTACAGCTTTGTTGGTTATGGGGTTTGGTCAGTTTTCATCACCACGCTGGCCACTGCGGATTGGTGATGATGGGAGACTTTAGTCTGATCGCTCACAGCAATCCAACCTAGTATGAAAGGCCCTGACTAGTACAGCATTGTTGGTTATAGGGTTTGGTTAGTTTTCATCACCACGCTGGCCACTGCGGATTGGTGATGATGGGAGACTTTAGTCTGATCGCTCACAGCAATCCAACCTAGTATGGGAGGCCCTGACTAGTACAGCTTTGTTGGTTATGGGGTTTGGTCAGTTTTCATCACCACGCTGGCCACTGCGGATTGGTGATGATGGGAGACTTTAGTCTGATCGCTCACAGCAATCCAACCTAGTATGAAAGGCCCTGACTAGTACAGCATTGTTGGTTATAGGGTTTGGTTAGTTTTCATCACCACGCTGGCCACTGCGGATTGGTGATGATGGGAGACTTTAGTCTGATCGCTCACAGCAATCCAACCTAGTATGAAAGGCCCTGACTAGTACAGCATTGTTGGTTATGGGGTTTGGTTAGTTTTCATCACCACGCTGGCCACTGCGGATTGGTGATGATGGGAGACTTTAGTCTGATCGCTCACAGCAATCCAACCTAGTATGGGAGGCCCTGACTAGTACAGCTTTGTTGGTTATGGGGTTTGGTCAGTTTTCATCACCACGCTGGCCACTGCGGATTGGTGATGATGGGAGACTTTAGTCTGATCGCTCACAGCAATCCAACCTAGTATGGGAGGCCCTGACTAGTACAGCTTTGTTGGTTATGGGGTTTGGTCAGTTTTCATCACCACGCTGGCCACTGCGGATTGGTGATGATGGGAGACTTTAGTCTGATCGCTCACAGCAATCCAACCTAGTATGAAAGGCCCTGACTAGTACAGCATTGTTGGTTATAGGGTTTGGTTAGTTTTCATCACCACGCTGGCCACTGCGGATTGGTGATGATGGGAGACTTTAGTCTGATCGCTCACAGCAATCCAACCTAGTATGGGAGGCCCTGACTAGTACAGCTTTGTTGGTTATGGGGTTTGGTCAGTTTTCATCACCACGCTGGCCACTGCGGATTGGTGATGATGGGAGACTTTAGTCTGATCGCTCACAGCAATCCAACCTAGTATGGGAGGCCCTGACTAGTACAGCTTTGTTGGTTATGGGGTTTGGTCAGTTTTCATCACCACGCTGGCCACTGCGGATTGGTGATGATGGGAGACTTTAGTCTGATCGCTCACAGCAATCCAACCTAGTATGAAAGGCCCTGACTAGTACAGCATTGTTGGTTATGGGGTTTGGTTAGTTTTCATCACCACGCTGGCCACTGCGGATTGGTGATGATGGGAGACTTTAGTCTGATCGCTCACAGCAATCCAACCTAGTATGAAAGGCCCTGACTAGTACAGCTTTGTTGGTTATGGGGTTTGGTCAGTTTTCATCACCACGCTGGCCACTGCGGATTGGTGATGATGGGAGACTTTAGTCTGATCGCTCACAGCAATCCAACCTAGTATGAAAGGCCCTGACTAGTACAGCTTTGTTGGTTATGGGGTTTGGTCAGTTTTCATCACCACGCTGGCCACTGCGGATTGGTGATGATGGGAGACTTTAGTCTGATCGCTCACAGCAATCCAACCTAGTATGAAAGGCCCTGACTAGTACAGCATTGTTGGTTATGGGGTTTGGTTAGTTTTCATCACCACGCTGGCCACTGCGGATTGGTGATGATGGGAGACTTTAGTCTGATCGCTCACAGCAATCCAACCTAGTATGAAAGGCCCTGACTAGTACAGCTTTGTTGGTTATGGGGTTTGGTCAGTTTTCATCACCACGCTGGCCACTGCGGATTGGTGATGATGGGAGACTTTAGTCTGATCGCTCACAGCAATCCAACCTAGTATGAAAGGCCCTGACTAGTACAGCTTTGTTGGTTATGGGGTTTGGTCAGTTTTCATCACCACGCTGGCCACTGCGGATTGGTGATGATGGGAGACTTTAGTCTGATCGCTCACAGCAATCCAACCTAGTATGAAAGGCCCTGACTAGTACAGCATTGTTGGTTATGGGGTTTGGTTAGTTTTCATCACCACGCTGGCCACTGCGGATTGGTGATGATGGGAGACTTTAGTCTGATCGCTCACAGCAATCCAACCTAGTATGAAAGGCCCTGACTAGTACAGCTTTGTTGGTTATGGGGTTTGGTCAGTTTTCATCACCACGCTGGCCACTGCGGATTGGTGATGATGGGAGACTTTAGTCTGATCGCTCACAGCAATCCAACCTAGTATGAAAGGCCCTGACTAGTACAGCTTTGTTGGTTATGGGGTTTGGTCAGTTTTCATCACCACGCTGGCCACTGCGGATTGGTGATGATGGGAGACTTTAGTCTGATCGCTCACAGCAATCCAACCTAGTATGAAAGGCCCTGACTAGTACAGCTTTGTTGGTTATGGGGTTTGGTCAGTTTTCATCACCACGCTGGCCACTGCGGATTGGTGATGATGGGAGACTTTAGTCTGATCGCTCACAGCAATCCAACCTAGTATGAAAGGCCCTGACTAGTACAGCATTGTTGGTTATAGGGTTTGGTTAGTTTTCATCACCACGCTGGCCACTGCGGATTGGTGATGATGGGAGACTTTAGTCTGATCGCTCACAGCAATCCAACCTAGTATGAAAGGCCCTGACTAGTACAGCTTTGTTGGTTATAGGGTTTGGTCAGTTTTCATCACCACGCTGGCCACTGCGGATTGGTGATGATGGGAGACTTTAGTCTGATCGCTCACAGCAATCCAACCTAGTATGAAAGGCCCTGACTAGTACAGCTTTGTTGGTTATGGGGTTTGGTCAGTTTTCATCACCACGCTGGCCACTGCGGATTGGTGATGATGGGAGACTTTAGTCTGATCGCTCACAGCAATCCAACCTAGTATGAAAGGCCCTGACTAGTACAGCATTGTTGGTATATGGGGTTTGGTTAGTTTTCATCACCACGCTGGCCACTGCGGATTGGTGATGATGGGAGACTTTAGTCTGATCGCTCACAGCAATCCAACCTAGTATGAAAGGCCCTGACTAGTACAGCTTTGTTGGTTATGGGGTTTGGTCAGTTTTCATCACCACGCTGGCCACTGCGGATTGGTGATGATGGGAGACTTTAGTCTGATCGCTCACAGCAATCCAACCTAGTATGAAAGGCCCTGACTAGTACAGCTTTGTTGGTTATGGGGTTTGGTTAGTTTTCATCACCACGCTGGCCACTGCGGATTGGTGATGATGGGAGACTTTAGTCTGATCGCTCACAGCAATCCAACCTAGTATGGGAGGCCCTGACTAGTACAGCATTGTTGGTTATGGGGTTTGGTTAGTTTTCATCACCACGCTGGCCACTGCGGATTGGTGATGATGGGAGACTTTAGTCTGATCGCTCACAGCAATCCAACCTAGTATGGGAGGCCCTGACTAGTACAGCTTTGTTGGTTATGGGGTTTGGTCAGTTTTCATCACCACGCTGGCCACTGCGGATTGGTGATGATGGGAGACTTTAGTCTGATCGCTCACAGCAATCCAACCTAGTATGGGAGGCCCTGACTAGTACAGCTTTGTTGGTTATGGGGTTTGGTCAGTTTTCATCACCACGCTGGCCACTGCGGATTGGTGATGATGGGAGACTTTAGTCTGATCGCTCACAGCAATCCAACCTAGTATGAAAGGCCCTGACTAGTACAGCATTGTTGGTTATGGGTTTGGTTAGTTTTCATCACCACGCTGGCCACTGCGGATTGGTGATGATGGGAGACTTTAGTCTGATCGCTCACAGCAATCCAACCTAGTATGGGAGGCCCTGACTAGTACAGCTTTGTTGGTTATGGGGTTTGGTCAGTTTTCATCACCACGCTGGCCACTGCGGATTGGTGATGATGGGAGACTTTAGTCTGATCGCTCACAGCAATCCAACCTAGTATGAGGCCCTGACTAGTACAGCTTTGTTGGTTATGGGGTTTGGTCAGTTTTCATCACCACGCTGGCCACTGCGGATTGGTGATGATGGGAGACTTTAGTCTGATCGCTCACAGCAATCCAACCTAGTATGAAAGGCCCTGACTAGTACAGCTTTGTTGGTTATGGGGTTTGGTCAGTTTTCATCACCACGCTGGCCACTGCGGATTGGTGATGATGGGAGACTTTAGTCTGATCGCTCACAGCAATCCAACCTAGTATGAAAGGCCCTGACTAGTACAGCTTTGTTGGTTATGGGGTTTGGTCAGTTTTCATCACCACGCTGGCCACTGCGGATTGGTGATGATGGGAGACTTTAGTCTGATCGCTCACAGCAATCCAACCTAGTATGAAAGGCCCTGACTAGTACAGCTTTGTTGGTTATGGGGTTTGGTCAGTTTTCATCACCACGCTGGCCACTGCGGATTGGTGATGATGGGAGACTTTAGTCTGATCGCTCACAGCAATCCAACCTAGTATGGGAGGCCCTGACTAGTACAGCTTTGTTGGTTATGGGGTTTGGTCAGTTTTCATCACCACGCTGGCCACTGCGGATTGGTGATGATGGGAGACTTTAGTCTGATCGCTCACAGCAATCCAACCTAGTATGAAAGGCCCTGACTAGTACAGCTTTGTTGGTTATGGGGTTTGGTCAGTTTTCATCACCACGCTGGCCACTGCGGATTGGTGATGATGGGAGACTTTAGTCTGATCGCTCACAGCAATCCAACCTAGTATGGGAGGCCCTGACTAGTACAGCTTTGTTGGTTATGGGGTTTGGTCAGTTTTCATCACCACGCTGGCCACTGCGGATTGGTGATGATGGGAGACTTTAGTCTGATCGCTCACAGCAATCCAACCTAGTATGAAAGGCCCTGACTAGTACAGCATTGTTGGTTATAGGGTTTGGTTAGTTTTCATCACCACGCTGGCCACTGCGGATTGGTGATGATGGGAGACTTTAGTCTGATCGCTCACAGCAATCCAACCTAGTATGGGAGGCCCTGACTAGTACAGCTTTGTTGGTTATGGGGTTTGGTCAGTTTTCATCACCACGCTGGCCACTGCGGATTGGTGATGATGGGAGACTTTAGTCTGATCGCTCACAGCAATCCAACCTAGTATGAAAGGCCCTGACTAGTACAGCTTTGTTGGTTATGGGGTTTGGTCAGTTTTCATCACCACGCTGGCCACTGCGGATTGGTGATGATGGGAGACTTTAGTCTGATCGCTCACAGCAATCCAACCTAGTATGAAAGGCCCTGACTAGTACAGCTTTGTTGGTTATGGGGTTTGGTCAGTTTTCATCACCACGCTGGCCACTGCGGATTGGTGATGATGGGAGACTTTAGTCTGATCGCTCACAGCAATCCAACCTAGTATGAAAGGCCCTGACTAGTACAGCTTTGTTGGTTATGGGGTTTGGTCAGTTTTCATCACCACGCTGGCCACTGCGGATTGGTGATGATGGGAGACTTTAGTCTGATCGCTCACAGCAATCCAACCTAGTATGAAAGGCCCTGACTAGTACAGCTTTGTTGGTTATGGGGTTTGGTCAGTTTTCATCACCACGCTGGCCACTGCGGATTGGTGATGATGGGAGACTTTAGTCTGATCGCTCACAGCAATCCAACCTAGTATGGGAGGCCCTGACTAGTACAGCTTTGTTGGTTATGGGGTTTGGTCAGTTTTCATCACCACGCTGGCCACTGCGGATTGGTGATGATGGGAGACTTTAGTCTGATCGCTCACAGCAATCCAACCTAGTATGGGAGGCCCTGACTAGTACAGCTTTGTTGGTTATGGGGTTTGGTCAGTTTTCATCACCACGCTGGCCACTGCGGATTGGTGATGATGGGAGACTTTAGTCTGATCGCTCACAGCAATCCAACCTAGTATGGGAGGCCCTGACTAGTACAGCTTTGTTGGTTATGGGTTTGGTCAGTTTTCATCACCACGCTGGCCACTGCGGATTGGTGATGATGGGAGACTTTAGTCTGATCGCTCACAGCAATCCAACCTAGTATGGGAGGCCCTGACTAGTACAGCTTTGTTGGTTATGGGGTTTGGTCAGTTTTCATCACCACGCTGGCCACTGCGGATTGGTGATGATGGGAGACTTTAGTCTGATCGCTCACAGCAATCCAACCTAGTATGGGAGGCCCTGACTAGTACAGCTTTGTTGGTTATGGGGTTTGGTCAGTTTTCATCACCACGCTGGCCACTGCGGATTGGTGATGATGGGAGACTTTAGTCTGATCGCTCACAGCAATCCAACCTAGTATGAAAGGCCCTGACTAGTACAGCTTTGTTGGTTATGGGTTTGGTCAGTTTTCATCACCACGCTGGCCACTGCGGATTGGTGATGATGGGAGACTTTAGTCTGATCGCTCACAGCAATCCAACCTAGTATGGGAGGCCCTGACTAGTACAGCTTTGTTGGTTATGGGGTTTGGTCAGTTTTCATCACCACGCTGGCCACTGCGGATTGGTGATGATGGGAGACTTTAGTCTGATCGCTCACAGCAATCCAACCTAGTATGAAAGGCCCTGACTAGTACAGCTTTGTTGGTTATGGGGTTTGGTCAGTTTTCATCACCACGCTGGCCACTGCGGATTGGTGATGATGGGAGACTTTAGTCTGATCGCTCACAGCAATCCAACCTAGTATGGGAGGCCCTGACTAGTACAGCTTTGTTGGTTATGGGGTTTGGTCAGTTTTCATCACCACGCTGGCCACTGCGGATTGGTGATGATGGGAGACTTTAGTCTGATCGCTCACAGCAATCCAACCTAGTATGGGAGGCCCTGACTAGTACAGCTTTGTTGGTTATGGGGTTTGGTCAGTTTTCATCACCACGCTGGCCACTGCGGATTGGTGATGATGGGAGACTTTAGTCTGATCGCTCACAGCAATCCAACCTAGTATGAAAGGCCCTGACTAGTACAGCTTTGTTGGTTATGGGTTTGGTCAGTTTTCATCACCACGCTGGCCACTGCGGATTGGTGATGATGGGAGACTTTAGTCTGATCGCTCACAGCAATCCAACCTAGTATGAAAGGCCCTGACTAGTACAGCATTGTTGGTTATGGGTTTGGTTAGTTTTCATCACCACGCTGGCCACTGCGGATTGGTGATGATGGGAGACTTTAGTCTGATCGCTCACAGCAATCCAACCTAGTATGAAAGGCCCTGACTAGTACAGCTTTGTTGGTTATGGGGTTTGGTCAGTTTTCATCACCACGCTGGCCACTGCGGATTGGTGATGATGGGAGACTTTAGTCTGATCGCTCACAGCAATCCAACCTAGTATGGGAAAGGCCCTGACTAGTACAGCTTTGTTGGTTATGGGGTTTGGTCAGTTTTCATCACCACGCTGGCCACTGCGGATTGGTGATGATGGGAGACTTTAGTCTGATCGCTCACAGCAATCCAACCTAGTATGAAAGGCCCTGACTAGTACAGCTTTGTTGGTTATGGGTTTGGTCAGTTTTCATCACCACGCTGGCCACTGCGGATTGGTGATGATGGGAGACTTTAGTCTGATCGCTCACAGCAATCCAACCTAGTATGGGAGGCCCTGACTAGTACAGCTTTGTTGGTTATAGGGTTTGGTCAGTTTTCATCACCACGCTGGCCACTGCGGATTGGTGATGATGGGAGACTTTAGTCTGATCGCTCACAGCAATCCAACCTAGTATGAAAGGCCCTGACTAGTACAGCATTGTGGTTATAGGGTTTGGTCAGTTTTCATCACCACGCTGGCCACTGCGGATTGGTGATGATGGGAGACTTTAGTCTGATCGCTCACAGCAATCCAACCTAGTATGGGAAAGGCCCTGACTAGTACAGCTTTGTTGGTTATAGGGTTTGGTCAGTTTTCATCACCACGCTGGCCACTGCGGATTGGTGATGATGGGAGACTTTAGTCTGATCGCTCACAGCAATCCAACCTAGTATGAAAGGCCCTGACTAGTACAGCTTTGTTGGTTATGGGGTTTGGTTAGTTTTCATCACCACGCTGGCCACTGCGGATTGGTGATGATGGGAGACTTTAGTCTGATCGCTCACAGCAATCCAACCTAGTATGGGAGGCCCTGACTAGTACAGCTTTGTTGGTTATGGGGTTTGGTCAGTTTTCATCACCACGCTGGCCACTGCGGATTGGTGATGATGGGAGACTTTAGTCTGATCGCTCACAGCAATCCAACCTAGTATGAAAGGCCCTGACTAGTACAGCATTGTTGGTATATGGGTTTGGTTAGTTTTCATCACCACGCTGGCCACTGCGGATTGGTGATGATGGGAGACTTTAGTCTGATCGCTCACAGCAATCCAACCTAGTATGGGAGGCCCTGACTAGTACAGCTTTGTTGGTTATAGGGTTTGGTCAGTTTTCATCACCACGCTGGCCACTGCGGATTGGTGATGATGGGAGACTTTAGTCTGATCGCTCACAGCAATCCAACCTAGTATGGGAGGCCCTGACTAGTACAGCTTTGTTGGTTATGGGGTTTGGTCAGTTTTCATCACCACGCTGGCCACTGCGGATTGGTGATGATGGGAGACTTTAGTCTGATCGCTCACAGCAATCCAACCTAGTATGAAAGGCCCTGACTAGTACAGCATTGTTGGTATATGGGTTTGGTTAGTTTTCATCACCACGCTGGCCACTGCGGATTGGTGATGATGGGAGACTTTAGTCTGATCGCTCACAGCAATCCAACCTAGTATGGGAGGCCCTGACTAGTACAGCTTTGTTGGTTATGGGTTTGGTTAGTTTTCATCACCACGCTGGCCACTGCGGATTGGTGATGATGGGAGACTTTAGTCTGATCGCTCACAGCAATCCAACCTAGTATGGGAGGCCCTGACTAGTACAGCTTTGTTGGTTATGGGGTTTGGTCAGTTTTCATCACCACGCTGGCCACTGCGGATTGGTGATGATGGGAGACTTTAGTCTGATCGCTCACAGCAATCCAACCTAGTATGGGAGGCCCTGACTAGTACAGCTTTGTTGGTTATGGGGTTTGGTCAGTTTTCATCACCACGCTGGCCACTGCGGATTGGTGATGATGGGAGACTTTAGTCTGATCGCTCACAGCAATCCAACCTAGTATGAAAGGCCCTGACTAGTACAGCATTGTTGGTTATAGGGTTTGGTTAGTTTTCATCACCACGCTGGCCACTGCGGATTGGTGATGATGGGAGACTTTAGTCTGATCGCTCACAGCAATCCAACCTAGTATGGGAGGCCCTGACTAGTACAGCTTTGTTGGTTATGGGGTTTGGTCAGTTTTCATCACCACGCTGGCCACTGCGGATTGGTGATGATGGGAGACTTTAGTCTGATCGCTCACAGCAATCCAACCTAGTATGAAAGGCCCTGACTAGTACAGCATTGTTGGTTATGGGTTTGGTTAGTTTTCATCACCACGCTGGCCACTGCGGATTGGTGATGATGGGAGACTTTAGTCTGATCGCTCACAGCAATCCAACCTAGTATGGGAAGGCCCTGACTAGTACAGCTTTGTTGGTTATGGGGTTTGGTCAGTTTTCATCACCACGCTGGCCACTGCGGATTGGTGATGATGGGAGACTTTAGTCTGATCGCTCACAGCAATCCAACCTAGTATGAAAGGCCCTGACTAGTACAGCTTTGTTGGTTATGGGGTTTGGTCAGTTTTCATCACCACGCTGGCCACTGCGGATTGGTGATGATGGGAGACTTTAGTCTGATCGCTCACAGCAATCCAACCTAGTATGAGGCCCTGACTAGTACAGCATTGTTGGTTATAGGGTTTGGTTAGTTTTCATCACCACGCTGGCCACTGCGGATTGGTGATGATGGGAGACTTTAGTCTGATCGCTCACAGCAATCCAACCTAGTATGAAAGGCCCTGACTAGTACAGCATTGTTGGTTATAGGGTTTGGTTAGTTTTCATCACCACGCTGGCCACTGCGGATTGGTGATGATGGGAGACTTTAGTCTGATCGCTCACAGCAATCCAACCTAGTATGGGAGGCCCTGACTAGTACAGCTTTGTTGGTTATGGGTTTGGTCAGTTTTCATCACCACGCTGGCCACTGCGGATTGGTGATGATGGGAGACTTTAGTCTGATCGCTCACAGCAATCCAACCTAGTATGAAAGGCCCTGACTAGTACAGCTTTGTTGGTTATGGGGTTTGGTCAGTTTTCATCACCACGCTGGCCACTGCGGATTGGTGATGATGGGAGACTTTAGTCTGATCGCTCACAGCAATCCAACCTAGTATGAAAGGCCCTGACTAGTACAGCTTTGTTGGTTATGGGTTTGGTTAGTTTTCATCACCACGCTGGCCACTGCGGATTGGTGATGATGGGAGACTTTAGTCTGATCGCTCACAGCAATCCAACCTAGTATGAAAGGCCCTGACTAGTACAGCTTTGTTGGTTATGGGGTTTGGTCAGTTTTCATCACCACGCTGGCCACTGCGGATTGGTGATGATGGGAGACTTTAGTCTGATCGCTCACAGCAATCCAACCTAGTATGGGAGGCCCTGACTAGTACAGCATTGTTGGTTATAGGGTTTGGTCAGTTTTCATCACCACGCTGGCCACTGCGGATTGGTGATGATGGGAGACTTTAGTCTGATCGCTCACAGCAATCCAACCTAGTATGAAAGGCCCTGACTAGTACAGCATTGTTGGTTATAGGGTTTGGTCAGTTTTCATCACCACGCTGGCCACTGCGGATTGGTGATGATGGGAGACTTTAGTCTGATCGCTCACAGCAATCCAACCTAGTATGGGAGGCCCTGACTAGTACAGCATTGTTGGTATATGGGGTTTGGTTAGTTTTCATCACCACGCTGGCCACTGCGGATTGGTGATGATGGGAGACTTTAGTCTGATCGCTCACAGCAATCCAACCTAGTATGGGAGGCCCTGACTAGTACAGCTTTGTTGGTTATAGGGTTTGGTCAGTTTTCATCACCACGCTGGCCACTGCGGATTGGTGATGATGGGAGACTTTAGTCTGATCGCTCACAGCAATCCAACCTAGTATGAAAGGCCCTGACTAGTACAGCTTTGTTGGTTATGGGGTTTGGTCAGTTTTCATCACCACGCTGGCCACTGCGGATTGGTGATGATGGGAGACTTTAGTCTGATCGCTCACAGCAATCCAACCTAGTATGGGAGGCCCTGACTAGTACAGCTTTGTTGGTTATGGGTTTGGTTAGTTTTCATCACCACGCTGGCCACTGCGGATTGGTGATGATGGGAGACTTTAGTCTGATCGCTCACAGCAATCCAACCTAGTATGGGAGGCCCTGACTAGTACAGCATTGTTGGTTATAGGGTTTGGTCAGTTTTCATCACCACGCTGGCCACTGCGGATTGGTGATGATGGGAGACTTTAGTCTGATCGCTCACAGCAATCCAACCTAGTATGAAAGGCCCTGACTAGTACAGCATTGTTGGTATATGGGTTTGGTTAGTTTTCATCACCACGCTGGCCACTGCGGATTGGTGATGATGGGAGACTTTAGTCTGATCGCTCACAGCAATCCAACCTAGTATGGGAGGCCCTGACTAGTACAGCATTGTTGGTTATGGGTTTGGTTAGTTTTCATCACCACGCTGGCCACTGCGGATTGGTGATGATGGGAGACTTTAGTCTGATCGCTCACAGCAATCCAACCTAGTATGGGAGGCCCTGACTAGTACAGCTTTGTTGGTTATGGGGTTTGGTCAGTTTTCATCACCACGCTGGCCACTGCGGATTGGTGATGATGGGAGACTTTAGTCTGATCGCTCACAGCAATCCAACCTAGTATGAGGCCCTGACTAGTACAGCTTTGTTGGTTATGGGGTTTGGTCAGTTTTCATCACCACGCTGGCCACTGCGGATTGGTGATGATGGGAGACTTTAGTCTGATCGCTCACAGCAATCCAACCTAGTATGAAAGGCCCTGACTAGTACAGCATTGTTGGTTATAGGGTTTGGTTAGTTTTCATCACCACGCTGGCCACTGCGGATTGGTGATGATGGGAGACTTTAGTCTGATCGCTCACAGCAATCCAACCTAGTATGGGAGGCCCTGACTAGTACAGCTTTGTTGGTTATGGGGTTTGGTCAGTTTTCATCACCACGCTGGCCACTGCGGATTGGTGATGATGGGAGACTTTAGTCTGATCGCTCACAGCAATCCAACCTAGTATGAAAGGCCCTGACTAGTACAGCATTGTTGGTTATGGGTTTGGTTAGTTTTCATCACCACGCTGGCCACTGCGGATTGGTGATGATGGGAGACTTTAGTCTGATCGCTCACAGCAATCCAACCTAGTATGAAAGGCCCTGACTAGTACAGCTTTGTTGGTTATGGGGTTTGGTCAGTTTTCATCACCACGCTGGCCACTGCGGATTGGTGATGATGGGAGACTTTAGTCTGATCGCTCACAGCAATCCAACCTAGTATGAAAGGCCCTGACTAGTACAGCTTTGTTGGTTATGGGGTTTGGTCAGTTTTCATCACCACGCTGGCCACTGCGGATTGGTGATGATGGGAGACTTTAGTCTGATCGCTCACAGCAATCCAACCTAGTATGAAAGGCCCTGACTAGTACAGCATTTGTTGGTTATGGGTTTGGTCAGTTTTCATCACCACGCTGGCCACTGCGGATTGGTGATGATGGGAGACTTTAGTCTGATCGCTCACAGCAATCCAACCTAGTATGAAAGGCCCTGACTAGTACAGCATTGTTGGTTATGGGTTTGGTCAGTTTTCATCACCACGCTGGCCACTGCGGATTGGTGATGATGGGAGACTTTAGTCTGATCGCTCACAGCAATCCAACCTAGTATGGGAGGCCCTGACTAGTACAGCTTTGTTGGTTATGGGTTTGGTCAGTTTTCATCACCACGCTGGCCACTGCGGATTGGTGATGATGGGAGACTTTAGTCTGATCGCTCACAGCAATCCAACCTAGTATGAAAGGCCCTGACTAGTACAGCTTTGTTGGTTATGGGGTTTGGTCAGTTTTCATCACCACGCTGGCCACTGCGGATTGGTGATGATGGGAGACTTTAGTCTGATCGCTCACAGCAATCCAACCTAGTATGGGAGGCCCTGACTAGTACAGCTTTGTTGGTTATGGGTTTGGTTAGTTTTCATCACCACGCTGGCCACTGCGGATTGGTGATGATGGGAGACTTTAGTCTGATCGCTCACAGCAATCCAACCTAGTATGAAAGGCCCTGACTAGTACAGCATTGTTGGTTATGGGTTTGGTTAGTTTTCATCACCACGCTGGCCACTGCGGATTGGTGATGATGGGAGACTTTAGTCTGATCGCTCACAGCAATCCAACCTAGTATGGGAGGCCCTGACTAGTACAGCTTTGTTGGTTATGGGTTTGGTCAGTTTTCATCACCACGCTGGCCACTGCGGATTGGTGATGATGGGAGACTTTAGTCTGATCGCTCACAGCAATCCAACCTAGTATGGGAGGCCCTGACTAGTACAGCTTTGTTGGTTATGGGGTTTGGTCAGTTTTCATCACCACGCTGGCCACTGCGGATTGGTGATGATGGGAGACTTTAGTCTGATCGCTCACAGCAATCCAACCTAGTATGAAAGGCCCTGACTAGTACAGCATTGTTGGCTATAGGGTTTGGTTAGTTTTCATCACCACGCTGGCCACTGCGGATTGGTGATGATGGGAGACTTTAGTCTGATCGCTCACAGCAATCCAACCTAGTATGGGAGGCCCTGACTAGTACAGCTTTGTTGGTTATGGGTTTGGTTAGTTTTCATCACCACGCTGGCCACTGCGGATTGGTGATGATGGGAGACTTTAGTCTGATCGCTCACAGCAATCCAACCTAGTATGGGAGGCCCTGACTAGTACAGCTTTGTTGGTTATGGGGTTTGGTCAGTTTTCATCACCACGCTGGCCACTGCGGATTGGTGATGATGGGAGACTTTAGTCTGATCGCTCACAGCAATCCAACCTAGTATGAAAGGCCCTGACTAGTACAGCTTTGTTGGTTATGGGTTTGGTTAGTTTTCATCACCACGCTGGCCACTGCGGATTGGTGATGATGGGAGACTTTAGTCTGATCGCTCACAGCAATCCAACCTAGTATGAAAGGCCCTGACTAGTACAGCTTTGTTGGTTATGGGTTTGGTCAGTTTTCATCACCACGCTGGCCACTGCGGATTGGTGATGATGGGAGACTTTAGTCTGATCGCTCACAGCAATCCAACCTAGTATGGGAGGCCCTGACTAGTACAGCTTTGTTGGTTATGGGGTTTGGTCAGTTTTCATCACCACGCTGGCCACTGCGGATTGGTGATGATGGGAGACTTTAGTCTGATCGCTCACAGCAATCCAACCTAGTATGAAAGGCCCTGACTAGTACAGCATTGTTGGTTATAGGGTTTGGTTAGTTTTCATCACCACGCTGGCCACTGCGGATTGGTGATGATGGGAGACTTTAGTCTGATCGCTCACAGCAATCCAACCTAGTATGGGAGGCCCTGACTAGTACAGCTTTGTTGGTTATGGGGTTTGGTCAGTTTTCATCACCACGCTGGCCACTGCGGATTGGTGATGATGGGAGACTTTAGTCTGATCGCTCACAGCAATCCAACCTAGTATGGGAGGCCCTGACTAGTACAGCTTTGTTGGTTATGGGGTTTGGTCAGTTTTCATCACCACGCTGGCCACTGCGGATTGGTGATGATGGGAGACTTTAGTCTGATCGCTCACAGCAATCCAACCTAGTATGAAAGGCCCTGACTAGTACAGCATTGTTGGTTATAGGGTTTGGTTAGTTTTCATCACCACGCTGGCCACTGCGGATTGGTGATGATGGGAGACTTTAGTCTGATCGCTCACAGCAATCCAACCTAGTATGGGAGGCCCTGACTAGTACAGCTTTGTTGGTTATGGGTTTGGTCAGTTTTCATCACCACGCTGGCCACTGCGGATTGGTGATGATGGGAGACTTTAGTCTGATCGCTCACAGCAATCCAACCTAGTATGGGAGGCCCTGACTAGTACAGCATTGTTGGTTATAGGGTTTGGTCAGTTTTCATCACCACGCTGGCCACTGCGGATTGGTGATGATGGGAGACTTTAGTCTGATCGCTCACAGCAATCCAACCTAGTATGAAAGGCCCTGACTAGTACAGCATTGTTGGTTATGGGGTTTGGTTAGTTTTCATCACCACGCTGGCCACTGCGGATTGGTGATGATGGGAGACTTTAGTCTGATCGCTCACAGCAATCCAACCTAGTATGGGAGGCCCTGACTAGTACAGCATTGTTGGTTATGGGTTTGGTTAGTTTTCATCACCACGCTGGCCACTGCGGATTGGTGATGATGGGAGACTTTAGTCTGATCGCTCACAGCAATCCAACCTAGTATGGGAGGCCCTGACTAGTACAGCATTGTTGGTTATAGGGTTTGGTTAGTTTTCATCACCACGCTGGCCACTGCGGATTGGTGATGATGGGAGACTTTAGTCTGATCGCTCACAGCAATCCAACCTAGTATGAAAGGCCCTGACTAGTACAGCATTGTTGGCTATAGGGTTTGGTTAGTTTTCATCACCACGCTGGCCACTGCGGATTGGTGATGATGGGAGACTTTAGTCTGATCGCTCACAGCAATCCAACCTAGTATGGGAGGCCCTGACTAGTACAGCTTTGTTGGTTATAGGGTTTGGTCAGTTTTCATCACCACGCTGGCCACTGCGGATTGGTGATGATGGGAGACTTTAGTCTGATCGCTCACAGCAATCCAACCTAGTATGAAAGGCCCTGACTAGTACAGCATTGTTGGCTATAGGGTTTGGTTAGTTTTCATCACCACGCTGGCCACTGCGGATTGGTGATGATGGGAGACTTTAGTCTGATCGCTCACAGCAATCCAACCTAGTATGAAAGGCCCTGACTAGTACAGCATTGTTGGTTATAGGGTTTGGTTAGTTTTCATCACCACGCTGGCCACTGCGGATTGGTGATGATGGGAGACTTTAGTCTGATCGCTCACAGCAATCCAACCTAGTATGGGAGGCCCTGACTAGTACAGCATTGTTGGTTATAGGGTTTGGTTAGTTTTCATCACCACGCTGGCCACTGCGGATTGGTGATGATGGGAGACTTTAGTCTGATCGCTCACAGCAATCCAACCTAGTATGGGAGGCCCTGACTAGTACAGCATTGTTGGTTATAGGGTTTGGTTAGTTTTCATCACCACGCTGGCCACTGCGGATTGGTGATGATGGGAGACTTTAGTCTGATCGCTCACAGCAATCCAACCTAGTATGAAAGGCCCTGACTAGTACAGCATTGTTGGTTATAGGGTTTGGTTAGTTTTCATCACCACGCTGGCCACTGCGGATTGGTGATGATGGGAGACTTTAGTCTGATCGCTCACAGCAATCCAACCTAGTATGGGAGGCCCTGACTAGTACAGCATTGTTGGTTATAGGGTTTGGTTAGTTTTCATCACCACGCTGGCCACTGCGGATTGGTGATGATGGGAGACTTTAGTCTGATCGCTCACAGCAATCCAACCTAGTATGAAAGGCCCTGACTAGTACAGCATTGTTGGTTATGGGTTTGGTTAGTTTTCATCACCACGCTGGCCACTGCGGATTGGTGATGATGGGAGACTTTAGTCTGATCGCTCACAGCAATCCAACCTAGTATGGGAGGCCCTGACTAGTACAGCTTTGTTGGTTATGGGGTTTGGTCAGTTTTCATCACCACGCTGGCCACTGCGGATTGGTGATGATGGGAGACTTTAGTCTGATCGCTCACAGCAATCCAACCTAGTATGGGAGGCCCTGACTAGTACAGCTTTGTTGGTTATGGGGTTTGGTCAGTTTTCATCACCACGCTGGCCACTGCGGATTGGTGATGATGGGAGACTTTAGTCTGATCGCTCACAGCAATCCAACCTAGTATGAAAGGCCCTGACTAGTACAGCATTGTTGGTTATGGGTTTGGTTAGTTTTCATCACCACGCTGGCCACTGCGGATTGGTGATGATGGGAGACTTTAGTCTGATCGCTCACAGCAATCCAACCTAGTATGAAAGGCCCTGACTAGTACAGCTTTGTTGGTTATGGGGTTTGGTCAGTTTTCATCACCACGCTGGCCACTGCGGATTGGTGATGATGGGAGACTTTAGTCTGATCGCTCACAGCAATCCAACCTAGTATGGGAGGCCCTGACTAGTACAGCATTGTTGGTTATAGGGTTTGGTTAGTTTTCATCACCACGCTGGCCACTGCGGATTGGTGATGATGGGAGACTTTAGTCTGATCGCTCACAGCAATCCAACCTAGTATGAAAGGCCCTGACTAGTACAGCATTGTTGGTTATGGGTTTGGTTAGTTTTCATCACCACGCTGGCCACTGCGGATTGGTGATGATGGGAGACTTTAGTCTGATCGCTCACAGCAATCCAACCTAGTATGAAAGGCCCTGACTAGTACAGCTTTGTTGGTTATGGGGTTTGGTCAGTTTTCATCACCACGCTGGCCACTGCGGATTGGTGATGATGGGAGACTTTAGTCTGATCGCTCACAGCAATCCAACCTAGTATGGGAGGCCCTGACTAGTACAGCATTGTTGGTTATAGGGTTTGGTCAGTTTTCATCACCACGCTGGCCACTGCGGATTGGTGATGATGGGAGACTTTAGTCTGATCGCTCACAGCAATCCAACCTAGTATGAAAGGCCCTGACTAGTACAGCATTGTTGGTTATAGGGTTTGGTTAGTTTTCATCACCACGCTGGCCACTGCGGATTGGTGATGATGGGAGACTTTAGTCTGATCGCTCACAGCAATCCAACCTAGTATGGGAGGCCCTGACTAGTACAGCTTTGTTGGTTATGGGTTTGGTCAGTTTTCATCACCACGCTGGCCACTGCGGATTGGTGATGATGGGAGACTTTAGTCTGATCGCTCACAGCAATCCAACCTAGTATGGGAGGCCCTGACTAGTACAGCTTTGTTGGTTATGGGGTTTGGTCAGTTTTCATCACCACGCTGGCCACTGCGGATTGGTGATGATGGGAGACTTTAGTCTGATCGCTCACAGCAATCCAACCTAGTATGAAAGGCCCTGACTAGTACAGCATTGTTGGTTATAGGGTTTGGTTAGTTTTCATCACCACGCTGGCCACTGCGGATTGGTGATGATGGGAGACTTTAGTCTGATCGCTCACAGCAATCCAACCTAGTATGGGAGGCCCTGACTAGTACAGCTTTGTTGGTTATGGGGTTTGGTCAGTTTTCATCACCACGCTGGCCACTGCGGATTGGTGATGATGGGAGACTTTAGTCTGATCGCTCACAGCAATCCAACCTAGTATGGGAGGCCCTGACTAGTACAGCTTTGTTGGTTATGGGGTTTGGTCAGTTTTCATCACCACGCTGGCCACTGCGGATTGGTGATGATGGGAGACTTTAGTCTGATCGCTCACAGCAATCCAACCTAGTATGAGGCCCTGACTAGTACAGCATTGTTGGTTATAGGGTTTGGTTAGTTTTCATCACCACGCTGGCCACTGCGGATTGGTGATGATGGGAGACTTTAGTCTGATCGCTCACAGCAATCCAACCTAGTATGGGAGGCCCTGACTAGTACAGCATTGTTGGCTATAGGGTTTGGTTAGTTTTCATCACCACGCTGGCCACTGCGGATTGGTGATGATGGGAGACTTTAGTCTGATCGCTCACAGCAATCCAACCTAGTATGGGAGGCCCTGACTAGTACAGCTTTGTTGGTTATGGGGTTTGGTCAGTTTTCATCACCACGCTGGCCACTGCGGATTGGTGATGATGGGAGACTTTAGTCTGATCGCTCACAGCAATCCAACCTAGTATGGGAGGCCCTGACTAGTACAGCATTGTTGGTTATGGGTTTGGTTAGTTTTCATCACCACGCTGGCCACTGCGGATTGGTGATGATGGGAGACTTTAGTCTGATCGCTCACAGCAATCCAACCTAGTATGGGAGGCCCTGACTAGTACAGCTTTGTTGGTTATGGGGTTTGGTCAGTTTTCATCACCACGCTGGCCACTGCGGATTGGTGATGATGGGAGACTTTAGTCTGATCGCTCACAGCAATCCAACCTAGTATGAAAGGCCCTGACTAGTACAGCATTGTTGGTTATGGGGTTTGGTCAGTTTTCATCACCACGCTGGCCACTGCGGATTGGTGATGATGGGAGACTTTAGTCTGATCGCTCACAGCAATCCAACCTAGTATGGGAGGCCCTGACTAGTACAGCTTTGTTGGTTATGGGGTTTGGTCAGTTTTCATCACCACGCTGGCCACTGCGGATTGGTGATGATGGGAGACTTTAGTCTGATCGCTCACAGCAATCCAACCTAGTATGGGAGGCCCTGACTAGTACAGCTTTGTTGGTTATGGGTTTGGTCAGTTTTCATCACCACGCTGGCCACTGCGGATTGGTGATGATGGGAGACTTTAGTCTGATCGCTCACAGCAATCCAACCTAGTATGGGCCCTGACTAGTACAGCATTGTTGGTTATGGGTTTGGTTAGTTTTCATCACCACGCTGGCCACTGCGGATTGGTGATGATGGGAGACTTTAGTCTGATCGCTCACAGCAATCCAACCTAGTATGGGAGGCCCTGACTAGTACAGCTTTGTTGGTTATGGGGTTTGGTCAGTTTTCATCACCACGCTGGCCACTGCGGATTGGTGATGATGGGAGACTTTAGTCTGATCGCTCACAGCAATCCAACCTAGTATGGGAGGCCCTGACTAGTACAGCTTTGTTGGTTATAGGGTTTGGTTAGTTTTCATCACCACGCTGGCCACTGCGGATTGGTGATGATGGGAGACTTTAGTCTGATCGCTCACAGCAATCCAACCTAGTATGAAAGGCCCTGACTAGTACAGCATTGTTGGTTATGGGTTTGGTTAGTTTTCATCACCACGCTGGCCACTGCGGATTGGTGATGATGGGAGACTTTAGTCTGATCGCTCACAGCAATCCAACCTAGTATGGGAGGCCCTGACTAGTACAGCTTTGTTGGTTATGGGGTTTGGTCAGTTTTCATCACCACGCTGGCCACTGCGGATTGGTGATGATGGGAGACTTTAGTCTGATCGCTCACAGCAATCCAACCTAGTATGGGAGGCCCTGACTAGTACAGCATTGTTGGTTATGGGGTTTGGTCAGTTTTCATCACCACGCTGGCCACTGCGGATTGGTGATGATGGGAGACTTTAGTCTGATCGCTCACAGCAATCCAACCTAGTATGAAAGGCCCTGACTAGTACAGCATTGTTGGTTATAGGGTTTGGTTAGTTTTCATCACCACGCTGGCCACTGCGGATTGGTGATGATGGGAGACTTTAGTCTGATCGCTCACAGCAATCCAACCTAGTATGGGAGGCCCTGACTAGTACAGCTTTGTTGGTTATGGGGTTTGGTCAGTTTTCATCACCACGCTGGCCACTGCGGATTGGTGATGATGGGAGACTTTAGTCTGATCGCTCACAGCAATCCAACCTAGTATGGGAGGCCCTGACTAGTACAGCATTGTTGGTTATAGGGTTTGGTTAGTTTTCATCACCACGCTGGCCACTGCGGATTGGTGATGATGGGAGACTTTAGTCTGATCGCTCACAGCAATCCAACCTAGTATGAAAGGCCCTGACTAGTACAGCATTGTTGGTTATAGGGTTTGGTTAGTTTTCATCACCACGCTGGCCACTGCGGATTGGTGATGATGGGAGACTTTAGTCTGATCGCTCACAGCAATCCAACCTAGTATGGGAGGCCCTGACTAGTACAGCTTTGTTGGTTATGGGGTTTGGTCAGTTTTCATCACCACGCTGGCCACTGCGGATTGGTGATGATGGGAGACTTTAGTCTGATCGCTCACAGCAATCCAACCTAGTATGGGAGGCCCTGACTAGTACAGCATTGTTGGTTATGGGTTTGGTTAGTTTTCATCACCACGCTGGCCACTGCGGATTGGTGATGATGGGAGACTTTAGTCTGATCGCTCACAGCAATCCAACCTAGTATGAAAGGCCCTGACTAGTACAGCATTGTTGGTTATGGGTTTGGTTAGTTTTCATCACCACGCTGGCCACTGCGGATTGGTGATGATGGGAGACTTTAGTCTGATCGCTCACAGCAATCCAACCTAGTATGGGAGGCCCTGACTAGTACAGCTTTGTTGGTTATGGGGTTTGGTCAGTTTTCATCACCACGCTGGCCACTGCGGATTGGTGATGATGGGAGACTTTAGTCTGATCGCTCACAGCAATCCAACCTAGTATGAAAGGCCCTGACTAGTACAGCATTGTTGGTTATAGGGTTTGGTCAGTTTTCATCACCACGCTGGCCACTGCGGATTGGTGATGATGGGAGACTTTAGTCTGATCGCTCACAGCAATCCAACCTAGTATGAAAGGCCCTGACTAGTACAGCATTGTTGGTTATGGGTTTGGTTAGTTTTCATCACCACGCTGGCCACTGCGGATTGGTGATGATGGGAGACTTTAGTCTGATCGCTCACAGCAATCCAACCTAGTATGAAAGGCCCTGACTAGTACAGCTTTGTTGGTTATGGGGTTTGGTCAGTTTTCATCACCACGCTGGCCACTGCGGATTGGTGATGATGGGAGACTTTAGTCTGATCGCTCACAGCAATCCAACCTAGTATGAAAGGCCCTGACTAGTACAGCATTGTTGGTTATAGGGTTTGGTTAGTTTTCATCACCACGCTGGCCACTGCGGATTGGTGATGATGGGAGACTTTAGTCTGATCGCTCACAGCAATCCAACCTAGTATGGGAGGCCCTGACTAGTACAGCATTGTTGGTTATGGGGTTTGGTTAGTTTTCATCACCACGCTGGCCACTGCGGATTGGTGATGATGGGAGACTTTAGTCTGATCGCTCACAGCAATCCAACCTAGTATGAGGCCCTGACTAGTACAGCTTTGTTGGTTATGGGGTTTGGTCAGTTTTCATCACCACGCTGGCCACTGCGGATTGGTGATGATGGGAGACTTTAGTCTGATCGCTCACAGCAATCCAACCTAGTATGAAGGCCCTGACTAGTACAGCATTGTTGGTTATGGGTTTGGTTAGTTTTCATCACCACGCTGGCCACTGCGGATTGGTGATGATGGGAGACTTTAGTCTGATCGCTCACAGCAATCCAACCTAGTATGAAAGGCCCTGACTAGTACAGCATTGTTGGTTATAGGGTTTGGTTAGTTTTCATCACCACGCTGGCCACTGCGGATTGGTGATGATGGGAGACTTTAGTCTGATCGCTCACAGCAATCCAACCTAGTATGGGAGGCCCTGACTAGTACAGCTTTGTTGGTTATGGGGTTTGGTCAGTTTTCATCACCACGCTGGCCACTGCGGATTGGTGATGATGGGAGACTTTAGTCTGATCGCTCACAGCAATCCAACCTAGTATGAAAGGCCCTGACTAGTACAGCATTGTTGGTTATAGGGTTTGGTCAGTTTTCATCACCACGCTGGCCACTGCGGATTGGTGATGATGGGAGACTTTAGTCTGATCGCTCACAGCAATCCAACCTAGTATGAAAGGCCCTGACTAGTACAGCATTGTTGGTTATAGGGTTTGGTTAGTTTTCATCACCACGCTGGCCACTGCGGATTGGTGATGATGGGAGACTTTAGTCTGATCGCTCACAGCAATCCAACCTAGTATGGGAGGCCCTGACTAGTACAGCATTGTTGGTTATGGGTTTGGTCAGTTTTCATCACCACGCTGGCCACTGCGGATTGGTGATGATGGGAGACTTTAGTCTGATCGCTCACAGCAATCCAACCTAGTATGAAAGGCCCTGACTAGTACAGCATTGTTGGTTATAGGGTTTGGTTAGTTTTCATCACCACGCTGGCCACTGCGGATTGGTGATGATGGGAGACTTTAGTCTGATCGCTCACAGCAATCCAACCTAGTATGGGAGGCCCTGACTAGTACAGCATTGTTGGTTATGGGTTTGGTTAGTTTTCATCACCACGCTGGCCACTGCGGATTGGTGATGATGGGAGACTTTAGTCTGATCGCTCACAGCAATCCAACCTAGTATGGGAGGCCCTGACTAGTACAGCTTTGTTGGTTATGGGGTTTGGTCAGTTTTCATCACCACGCTGGCCACTGCGGATTGGTGATGATGGGAGACTTTAGTCTGATCGCTCACAGCAATCCAACCTAGTATGAAAGGCCCTGACTAGTACAGCTTTGTTGGTTATGGGGTTTGGTCAGTTTTCATCACCACGCTGGCCACTGCGGATTGGTGATGATGGGAGACTTTAGTCTGATCGCTCACAGCAATCCAACCTAGTATGAAAGGCCCTGACTAGTACAGCATTGTTGGTTATAGGGTTTGGTTAGTTTTCATCACCACGCTGGCCACTGCGGATTGGTGATGATGGGAGACTTTAGTCTGATCGCTCACAGCAATCCAACCTAGTATGAAAGGCCCTGACTAGTACAGCATTGTTGGTTATGGGTTTGGTCAGTTTTCATCACCACGCTGGCCACTGCGGATTGGTGATGATGGGAGACTTTAGTCTGATCGCTCACAGCAATCCAACCTAGTATGAAAGGCCCTGACTAGTACAGCTTTGTTGGTTATGGGGTTTGGTCAGTTTTCATCACCACGCTGGCCACTGCGGATTGGTGATGATGGGAGACTTTAGTCTGATCGCTCACAGCAATCCAACCTAGTATGAAAGGCCCTGACTAGTACAGCATTGTTGGTTATGGGGTTTGGTCAGTTTTCATCACCACGCTGGCCACTGCGGATTGGTGATGATGGGAGACTTTAGTCTGATCGCTCACAGCAATCCAACCTAGTATGAAAGGCCCTGACTAGTACAGCATTGTTGGTTATAGGGTTTGGTTAGTTTTCATCACCACGCTGGCCACTGCGGATTGGTGATGATGGGAGACTTTAGTCTGATCGCTCACAGCAATCCAACCTAGTATGGGAGGCCCTGACTAGTACAGCTTTGTTGGTTATGGGGTTTGGTCAGTTTTCATCACCACGCTGGCCACTGCGGATTGGTGATGATGGGAGACTTTAGTCTGATCGCTCACAGCAATCCAACCTAGTATGAGGCCCTGACTAGTACAGCTTTGTTGGTTATGGGGTTTGGTCAGTTTTCATCACCACGCTGGCCACTGCGGATTGGTGATGATGGGAGACTTTAGTCTGATCGCTCACAGCAATCCAACCTAGTATGGGAGGCCCTGACTAGTACAGCTTTGTTGGTTATAGGGTTTGGTTAGTTTTCATCACCACGCTGGCCACTGCGGATTGGTGATGATGGGAGACTTTAGTCTGATCGCTCACAGCAATCCAACCTAGTATGGGAGGCCCTGACTAGTACAGCTTTGTTGGTTATGGGGTTTGGTCAGTTTTCATCACCACGCTGGCCACTGCGGATTGGTGATGATGGGAGACTTTAGTCTGATCGCTCACAGCAATCCAACCTAGTATGAAAGGCCCTGACTAGTACAGCTTTGTTGGTTATGGGGTTTGGTTAGTTTTCATCACCACGCTGGCCACTGCGGATTGGTGATGATGGGAGACTTTAGTCTGATCGCTCACAGCAATCCAACCTAGTATGAAAGGCCCTGACTAGTACAGCATTGTTGGTTATAGGGTTTGGTTAGTTTTCATCACCACGCTGGCCACTGCGGATTGGTGATGATGGGAGACTTTAGTCTGATCGCTCACAGCAATCCAACCTAGTATGAAAGGCCCTGACTAGTACAGCATTGTTGGTTATAGGGTTTGGTTAGTTTTCATCACCACGCTGGCCACTGCGGATTGGTGATGATGGGAGACTTTAGTCTGATCGCTCACAGCAATCCAACCTAGTATGGGAGGCCCTGACTAGTACAGCATTGTTGGTTATAGGGTTTGGTTAGTTTTCATCACCACGCTGGCCACTGCGGATTGGTGATGATGGGAGACTTTAGTCTGATCGCTCACAGCAATCCAACCTAGTATGAAAGGCCCTGACTAGTACAGCATTGTTGGTTATAGGGTTTGGTTAGTTTTCATCACCACGCTGGCCACTGCGGATTGGTGATGATGGGAGACTTTAGTCTGATCGCTCACAGCAATCCAACCTAGTATGAAAGGCCCTGACTAGTACAGCATTGTTGGTTATAGGGTTTGGTTAGTTTTCATCACCACGCTGGCCACTGCGGATTGGTGATGATGGGAGACTTTAGTCTGATCGCTCACAGCAATCCAACCTAGTATGAAAGGCCCTGACTAGTACAGCATTGTTGGTTATGGGTTTGGTTAGTTTTCATCACCACGCTGGCCACTGCGGATTGGTGATGATGGGAGACTTTAGTCTGATCGCTCACAGCAATCCAACCTAGTATGGGAGGCCCTGACTAGTACAGCATTGTTGGTTATAGGGTTTGGTTAGTTTTCATCACCACGCTGGCCACTGCGGATTGGTGATGATGGGAGACTTTAGTCTGATCGCTCACAGCAATCCAACCTAGTATGAAAGGCCCTGACTAGTACAGCATTGTTGGTTATGGGGTTTGGTTAGTTTTCATCACCACGCTGGCCACTGCGGATTGGTGATGATGGGAGACTTTAGTCTGATCGCTCACAGCAATCCAACCTAGTATGAAAGGCCCTGACTAGTACAGCATTGTTGGTTATAGGGTTTGGTTAGTTTTCATCACCACGCTGGCCACTGCGGATTGGTGATGATGGGAGACTTTAGTCTGATCGCTCACAGCAATCCAACCTAGTATGAAAGGCCCTGACTAGTACAGCATTGTTGGTTATAGGGTTTGGTTAGTTTTCATCACCACGCTGGCCACTGCGGATTGGTGATGATGGGAGACTTTAGTCTGATCGCTCACAGCAATCCAACCTAGTATGAAAGGCCCTGACTAGTACAGCATTGTTGGTTATAGGGTTTGGTTAGTTTTCATCACCACGCTGGCCACTGCGGATTGGTGATGATGGGAGACTTTAGTCTGATCGCTCACAGCAATCCAACCTAGTATGAAAGGCCCTGACTAGTACAGCATTGTTGGTTATAGGGTTTGGTTAGTTTTCATCACCACGCTGGCCACTGCGGATTGGTGATGATGGGAGACTTTAGTCTGATCGCTCACAGCAATCCAACCTAGTATGGGAGGCCCTGACTAGTACAGCATTGTTGGTTATAGGGTTTGGTTAGTTTTCATCACCACGCTGGCCACTGCGGATTGGTGATGATGGGAGACTTTAGTCTGATCGCTCACAGCAATCCAACCTAGTATGAAAGGCCCTGACTAGTACAGCATTGTTGGTTATGGGTTTGGTCAGTTTTCATCACCACGCTGGCCACTGCGGATTGGTGATGATGGGAGACTTTAGTCTGATCGCTCACAGCAATCCAACCTAGTATGAAAGGCCCTGACTAGTACAGCATTGTTGGTTATAGGGTTTGGTTAGTTTTCATCACCACGCTGGCCACTGCGGATTGGTGATGATGGGAGACTTTAGTCTGATCGCTCACAGCAATCCAACCTAGTATGAAAGGCCCTGACTAGTACAGCATTGTTGGTTATAGGGTTTGGTTAGTTTTCATCACCACGCTGGCCACTGCGGATTGGTGATGATGGGAGACTTTAGTCTGATCGCTCACAGCAATCCAACCTAGTATGAAAGGCCCTGACTAGTACAGCTTTGTTGGTTATGGGGTTTGGTTAGTTTTCATCACCACGCTGGCCACTGCGGATTGGTGATGATGGGAGACTTTAGTCTGATCGCTCACAGCAATCCAACCTAGTATGAAAGGCCCTGACTAGTACAGCATTGTTGGTTATAGGGTTTGGTTAGTTTTCATCACCACGCTGGCCACTGCGGATTGGTGATGATGGGAGACTTTAGTCTGATCGCTCACAGCAATCCAACCTAGTATGAAAGGCCCTGACTAGTACAGCATTGTTGGTTATGGGTTTGGTTAGTTTTCATCACCACGCTGGCCACTGCGGATTGGTGATGATGGGAGACTTTAGTCTGATCGCTCACAGCAATCCAACCTAGTATGAAAGGCCCTGACTAGTACAGCATTGTTGGTTATAGGGTTTGGTTAGTTTTCATCACCACGCTGGCCACTGCGGATTGGTGATGATGGGAGACTTTAGTCTGATCGCTCACAGCAATCCAACCTAGTATGAAAGGCCCTGACTAGTACAGCATTGTTGGTTATGGGGTTTGGTCAGTTTTCATCACCACGCTGGCCACTGCGGATTGGTGATGATGGGAGACTTTAGTCTGATCGATCACAGCAATCCAACCTAGTATGAAAGGCCCTGACTAGTACAGCATTGTTGGTTATAGGGTTTGGTTAGTTTTCATCACCACGCTGGCCACTGCGGATTGGTGATGATGGGAGACTTTAGTCTGATCGCTCACAGCAATCCAACCTAGTATGGGAGGCCCTGACTAGTACAGCTTTGTTGGCTATAGGGTTTGGTTAGTTTTCATCACCACGCTGGCCACTGCGGATTGGTGATGATGGGAGACTTTAGTCTGATCGCTCACAGCAATCCAACCTAGTATGAAAGGCCCTGACTAGTACAGCATTGTTGGTTATGGGGTTTGGTCAGTTTTCATCACCACGCTGGCCACTGCGGATTGGTGATGATGGGAGACTTTAGTCTGATCGCTCACAGCAATCCAACCTAGTATGAAAGGCCCTGACTAGTACAGCATTGTTGGTTATAGGGTTTGGTTAGTTTTCATCACCACGCTGGCCACTGCGGATTGGTGATGATGGGAGACTTTAGTCTGATCGCTCACAGCAATCCAACCTAGTATGAAAGGCCCTGACTAGTACAGCATTGTTGGTTATAGGGTTTGGTTAGTTTTCATCACCACGCTGGCCACTGCGGATTGGTGATGATGGGAGACTTTAGTCTGATCGCTCACAGCAATCCAACCTAGTATGAAAGGCCCTGACTAGTACAGCATTGTTGGTTATAGGGTTTGGTTAGTTTCCATCACCACGCTGGCCACTGCGGATTGGTGATGATGGGAGACTTTAGTCTGATCGCTCACAGCAATCCAACCTAGTATGAAAGGCCCTGACTAGTACAGCATTGTTGGTATATGGTTTGGTTAGTTTTCATCACCACGCTGGCCACTGCGGATTGGTGATGATGGGAGACTTTAGTCTGATCGCTCACAGCAATCCAACCTAGTATGAAAGGCCCTGACTAGTACAGCATTGTTGGTTATGGGGTTTGGTCAGTTTTCATCACCACGCTGGCCACTGCGGATTGGTGATGATGGGAGACTTTAGTCTGATCGCTCACAGCAATCCAACCTAGTATGAAAGGCCCTGACTAGTACAGCATTGTTGGTTATAGGGTTTGGTTAGTTTTCATCACCACGCTGGCCACTGCGGATTGGTGATGATGGGAGACTTTAGTCTGATCGCTCACAGCAATCCAACCTAGTATGAAAGGCCCTGACTAGTACAGCATTGTTGGTTATAGGGTTTGGTTAGTTTTCATCACCACGCTGGCCACTGCGGATTGGTGATGATGGGAGACTTTAGTCTGATCGCTCACAGCAATCCAACCTAGTATGAAAGGCCCTGACTAGTACAGCATTGTTGGCTATAGGGTTTGGTTAGTTTTCATCACCACGCTGGCCACTGCGGATTGGTGATGATGGGAGACTTTAGTCTGATCGCTCACAGCAATCCAACCTAGTATGAAAGGCCCTGACTAGTACAGCATTGTTGGTTATAGGGTTTGGTTAGTTTTCATCACCACGCTGGCCACTGCGGATTGGTGATGATGGGAGACTTTAGTCTGATCGCTCACAGCAATCCAACCTAGTATGAAAGGCCCTGACTAGTAGAGCATTGTTGGTTATAGGGTTTGGTTAGTTTTCATCACCACGCTGGCCACTGCGGATTGGTGATGATGGGAGACTTTAGTCTGATCGCTCACAGCAATCCAACCTAGTATGAAAGGCCCTGACTAGTACAGCATTGTTGGTTATGGGGTTTGGTTAGTTTCCATCACCACGCTGGCCACTGCGGATTGGTGATGATGGGAGACTTTAGTCTGATCGCTCACAGCAATCCAACCTAGTATGAAAGGCCCTGACTAGTACAGCATTGTTGGTTATGGGGTTTGGTCAGTTTTCATCACCACGCTGGCCACTGCGGATTGGTGATGATGGGAGACTTTAGTCTGATCGCTCACAGCAATCCAACCTAGTATGAAAGGCCCTGACTAGTAGAGCATTGTTGGTTATAGGGTTTGGTTAGTTTTCATCACCACGCTGGCCACTGCGGATTGGTGATGATGGGAGACTTTAGTCTGATCGCTCACAGCAATCCAACCTAGTATGAAAGGCCCTGACTAGTACAGCATTGTTGGTTATAGGGTTTGGTTAGTTTTCATCACCACGCTGGCCACTGCGGATTGGTGATGATGGGAGACTTTAGTCTGATCGCTCACAGCAATCCAACCTAGTATGAAAGGCCCTGACTAGTACAGCATTGTTGGTTATGGGGTTTGGTTAGTTTTCATCACCACGCTGGCCACTGCGGATTGGTGATGATGGGAGACTTTAGTCTGATCGCTCACAGCAATCCAACCTAGTATGAAAGGCCCTGACTAGTACAGCTTTGTTGGTTATGGGGTTTGGTCAGTTTTCATCACCACGCTGGCCACTGCGGATTGGTGATGATGGGAGACTTTAGTCTGATCGCTCACAGCAATCCAACCTAGTATGAAAGGCCCTGACTAGTACAGCTTTGTTGGTTATGGGGTTTGGTCAGTTTTCATCACCACGCTGGCCACTGCGGATTGGTGATGATGGGAGACTTTAGTCTGATCGCTCACAGCAATCCAACCTAGTATGAAAGGCCCTGACTAGTACAGCTTTGTTGGTTATGGGGTTTGGTCAGTTTTCATCACCACGCTGGCCACTGCGGATTGGTGATGATGGGAGACTTTAGTCTGATCGCTCACAGCAATCCAACCTAGTATGAAAGGCCCTGACTAGTACAGCATTGTTGGTTATAGGGTTTGGTCAGTTTTCATCACCACGCTGGCCACTGCGGATTGGTGATGATGGGAGACTTTAGTCTGATCGCTCACAGCAATCCAACCTAGTATGAAAGGCCCTGACTAGTACAGCTTTGTTGGTTATGGGGTTTGGTCAGTTTTCATCACCACGCTGGCCACTGCGGATTGGTGATGATGGGAGACTTTAGTCTGATCGCTCACAGCAATCCAACCTAGTATGAAAGGCCCTGACTAGTACAGCATTGTTGGTTATGGGGTTTGGTCAGTTTTCATCACCACGCTGGCCACTGCGGATTGGTGATGATGGGAGACTTTAGTCTGATCGCTCACAGCAATCCAACCTAGTATGAAAGGCCCTGACTAGTACAGCATTGTTGGTTATAGCATCACCACGCTGGCCACTGCGGATTGGTGATGATGGGAGACTTTAGTCTGATCGCTCACAGCAATCCAACCTAGTATGAAAGGCCCTGACTAGTACAGCTTTGTTGGTTATGGGGTTTGGTTAGTTTTCATCACCACGCTGGCCACTGCGGATTGGTGATGATGGGAGACTTTAGTCTGATCGCTCACAGCAATCCAACCTAGTATGAAAGGCCCTGACTAGTACAGCTTTGTTGGTTATGGGGTTTGGTCAGTTTTCATCACCACGCTGGCCACTGCGGATTGGTGATGATGGGAGACTTTAGTCTGATCGCTCACAGCAATCCAACCTAGTATGAAAGGCCCTGACTAGTACAGCATTGTTGGCTATAGGGTTTGGTTAGTTTTCATCACCACGCTGGCCACTGCGGATTGGTGATGATGGGAGACTTTAGTCTGATCGCTCACAGCAATCCAACCTAGTATGGGAGGCCCTGACTAGTACAGCATTGTTGGTTATGGGGTTTGGTTAGTTTTCATCACCACGCTGGCCACTGCGGATTGGTGATGATGGGAGACTTTAGTCTGATCGCTCACAGCAATCCAACCTAGTATGAAAGGCCCTGACTAGTACAGCATTGTTGGTTATAGGGTTTGGTTAGTTTTCATCACCACGCTGGCCACTGCGGATTGGTGATGATGGGAGACTTTAGTCTGATCGCTCACAGCAATCCAACCTAGTATGAAAGGCCCTGACTAGTACAGCATTGTTGGTTATAGGGTTTGGTTAGTTTTCATCACCACGCTGGCCACTGCGGATTGGTGATGATGGGAGACTTTAGTGTGATCGCTCACAGCAATCCAACCTAGTATGAAAGGCCCTGACTAGTACAGCATTGTTGGTTATAGGGTTTGGTTAGTTTTCATCACCACGCTGGCCACTGCGGATTGGTGATGATGGGAGACTTTAGTCTGATCGCTCACAGCAATCCAACCTAGTATGAAAGGCCCTGACTAGTACAGCATTGTTGGTTATAGGGTTTGGTTAGTTTTCATCACCACGCTGGCCAATGCGGATTGGTGATGATGGGAGACTTTAGTCTGATCACTCACAGCAAACCAACCTAGTATGGGAGGCCCTGACTAGTACAGCTTTGTTGGTTATGGGGTTTTGTCAGTTTTCATCACCACGCTGGGCAGTGCAGAATAGTGATGATGGGAGACTTTAGTCTGATCGTTCACAGCAAACCAACTTATTAAGTGTGGACCTAACTAGTACAGCTTAGCTGGTCATGGCGATACGCTAACCCTTCCACTACGTTAAGTTATCCTCACTCAGAGAGAGAGATAGATCGTTATATATTCCACAGCTTTCATGAAATGGAAAATTGAATTAAGGCAGGGATGATACAGTCCATTAAGTAAAGATCTTGTTTCGTAATGGAGTAAAGGCTATCGTCTGCTATTGAATACTCTATTTGTTTCTCGTTCTGTTCTGGTCGTTTTGTCATTAAGATTTTGAAGACTTACGGTTTAGTAACATACTTTTGAACTAAAACTGATATATATATATATATATATATATATATATATATATATATATATATATATATATATATATATATACAGTATACTCACACACACACACACACACACATATATATATATATATATATATATATATATATATATATATATATATATATATATATATATGTATATATATATATATATATATATATATATGTATATATATATATATATATATATATATATATATATATATATATATATATATATATATATATATATATATATATATATATATATATATATATATATACATACGATGTCCCCTGCTTTTTTCATTTGAAAAGTCAATTATTATTTTATCAAATATTTATGATTTTTTGTTTACCGTGACAGGCTCCTAGATTTCACTATTGTTAACAACAATTCACACACATTTTCTTTCTTTTTTTGGTTAAAATGCCAGATTTATATGCAAATGGAAAATGACTGTTATCTCTAGATATTTCGTAACTAGTTGGCAGGAAGATTGAACTATTACAAGAACAAATGGGGCACATGGGACACTAACATTTGGATAACAGAATTTCATTATGCATATTCATGTTTTAAAGCAAGTCTATATTTTACAGTTGCGGAGAGGGATAGAGAAGGATGGGTGTGTGTGTGAGTGTGTGTGTGTGTGTGTGTGTGTGTGTGTGTGTGTGTGTCACAACTACCAATTGGCTTTTGACCGAGCAATCTAAATGAACCAAGTGTTAAAATCCCCACCTACTTCAACTAACGAATACACAACCATATTTTAGAAGAATATATGGATATCAATATCCATTCACAGCAGCATTGAAATGGCTACCGTAAGTTATGGGAATAAATTTCAATTTCGATGACGATATGTGATAAACTTGAGTCTTAGGTAAATGATATATATTTCAATTGCCTTTTATATATTCTGACAATAAAACATATTCTATCAGAATATATCAGTTTGATGTATATTCTCTTCTCCCTTCTGGCACTGGTTTAAAGGTCG
>NC_090727.1:66637130-66642992 GCF_036898095.1 Palaemon carinicauda | reverse complement strand
TATATATATATATATATATATATATATATATATATATATATATATATATATATATAAAATATGACAGAAAAGGCACATTTAGAGTGCGATCTTTTTGATATCCACAGTTCGTGTAAAAATCCATTCTGTGAATCACACAGATTTAAGCTTCGGTGGAATGCCAAAGAATAACGTGGCTCTTTCCAAATTAAAAGGAATTTTTTTTTGCCTGATTATGTAAATCACTTGCTATTTCCTTTGTTTTTGGTGTGGGTGGGAGACACCGTCATGAATAAAAATCTTGCCATTATTCCGATTTATTGTTTAATGATACACTGGTAAAAATTGTTGTAACAAATGATAAAAAATCCTCACTGTTAAACAAAACCCGTAATTTTAATCGGGCATACTCCGTAAAAATACACTCTTCGCAGCTGTGTTTAAGTAAAACACAGAAAGCCGTAATTTTTACCCTACTTTGTTAATATCTTTTTACGGGTTGGTGACTATAATATCACCCCTTGACGTCAATATATCCGTATTTGAGACTGTGAATCCCTGGCAACATTTATTCCTGGATTTTTACCTTTTTTTCCGGTAAATGTTTAACAGCGTTGGAAGAAAATTTCATTAATTTCAATGATAAGAAAAGATATTCAGTTTCTCAGACTCTTTGATTGTTATTATTTTCCACTTAGATGAAAAGTATGGTTAGCAATGCATATTTTTCATATTTTTCATAATTCAAGTTTTATTTTTAGAAATGGGAGGGTTATATTGTACTTTTCATATACAGTATATAAATAAAATTTTGCTACCAGTCCATATCTCAGAATCATATAGTATTTAATTTTATTGTGGCCACGAACCGAGTTATATTAATTTTATAAAGAAATACTCTAACTTTAATTTCCTCCGCACAAATCTTTATCAACATATCTATTTCAAAATAAGGTCAATAAAAGAAGAATATCTTTTATCCTCAATAATAAAGACTCTCAACCGTCAATGAAAATGCAATATCGTTTTGTTTACGGCAGAGCTAATATCGAAACCTCTGTTGAATCAAACCGTTCTGCCAATAAGCTTTCAGAGTATTTACAAAAACTTGAAGAGAAAGGAAATACTGAAGCTCTAAGGTTGTGGTGGCCGATGTGGTAACGTCCCTGACTGGCGATTGCCAGACTGGGGTTTGAGTGTCAAACTTGTTAGTTACTTTAGTTACTCACCATCCTTGTGAGTTAATGATGGGGAGGTGTTTGGGGGAGCTTATAAGTCTATCTGGTGAGTCATCAGCAGGCATTACCTAGCCCTCCTTGGTCCTAGCTTGGGTGGAGAGGGGGCTTGGACGCTGATCATATTATTGTTATTAATAATAATAATAATAATAATAATAATAATAATAATAATAATAATAATTATTATTATTATTATTATTATTATTATTGTTATTATTATTATTATTATTATTATTATTATTATTATTATTATTATTATTATTATTATTATTATTATTGTTACTAATTATCAGTCTCTAGGGCAATGTCACTGTCTCTTTCCTCTGCCATTCATGAGTGGCCTTTAAAACCTTCTAGTACCACTTCTTACTTGCGATAAACAATATTAAGAAATGGAAAATAATGTTTTGTAACTATTATTCTGTCTATTTATTTGATTATCTTTCGTAGTTTGTGATAAATTCATTCAGATACGAGCCACTAAAATTTTATATATACCATAAACATAGCAATATCAAATTTTGTGTGTACATGTGTGTATGGGTGTGTGTGTTTGTATGTGAGTGCACGCGATAGAACGCAAATTATATAAAGAATTGTATGTTGAAGTAGATGTGTACAAAAGTTCTCATGAACAGCAGACAATACTAATTACCAAAACATCAATTAAAATGAACGATTATTATCTAATTAATGAAGTGAATTTAGATAACTAACACAAATATGAATTTTATAATGTTATCCAAGTAATTTAATACCAAATTTCATAAGCTAATATAAATCGATATATAATTAAAGACAAACTCAAAAGGTTGTCCTATGTTACAAGAAGGCAGTTCTAAAAAATTTATTGCATTGTCCGAAGGATATTTCTGATTTATGTATTTTAGAATTATATTTAAACTCCTTAATTAATAAAATTACCATCACCTAATACGACTGGATTTAAGAAATCTAATACTATCTGAAGATAGAATATCTCTCTCTCTCTCTCTCTCCTCTCTCTCTCTCTCTCTCTCTCTCTCTCTCTCTCTCTCTCTCTCTCTCTCTCTCTCTCCTCTCTCTCTCTCTCTCTCTCTCTCTCCTCTCTCCTCCTCTCTCTCTCTCTCTCTCTCTTTGACCTTTTTTTGTAGCCTTTACAGCCAGAGGAAATATGGCAACATATAGATTTTCTAATATCTTTTGTGTCGAGAAAATGATATCTGTAAATATTGGAGGAAAGACGACTTAGGAATGTATATCTTGATTGCAAATACCTGAGTTAGGAACAAGCTTTGACCTGGATATGTTTGATGGCATTGGGAGAGAAGAAGAGCTCTTTTTTTTCAAAGAAAAGAATGGTTTATACACACACACATACACACACACACACACACACACACATATATATATATATATATATATATATATATATATATATATATATATATGTATATATATATATATATACATATATATATATATATATATATATATATATATATATATATATATATATATATATATATATATATATACGTATATATATATATATATATATATATATATATATATATATATATATATATATATATATATATATATATATATATATATATATACATACATATATATTGTGACGGGCCGAGAGAGGAGTTGTGAACTCAAAGGCAGGATGCAATCAACTGAGTTTATTAAGGAACACTCTTCTTTATATACAAAACCTCAAGGCAACAGGACATGACCTGCTCGAGAGACAGACAATGTTACAGAGCAAAACGGAGACATGATCATTCAGGTTCTTTTTAGTGCGAGGGAAGAGCGCAGATACAAGCATAATATATACAAAATAATTATGTACAATTGTGTGACACACGGTTGGTACATGGCTCCCCCCCTAAAAATGACATACTGTACATGTTAAATAGGGCGCCCTGATCTATAAAGGCGAACTGTAGGCGGGTCATCTGGCAGAAGATAAGCAGGTTTTAGACGATCAATGGAGACCCAGTCTTCTTTGCCCGAATGTTTAGTAGGAATGCTTTCGGACTGCGTCGGATCACAAGGAAAGGGCCCGTGTAAGGGGGCGTTAGTGGTGGCTTGCTAGTGTCGTTGCGCAGGAAGACGTGCGTTGCAGAGTGCAAGTCCATTGGTATGTGATGCTTCGCTGGGGGCTTGTAAGTCTGGCGGCACGGAGTAAATTTTCCCACAAAGTGACGTATGCGCTGGAGATCGTTGGAGGAGGTTGTAGAAGGAAAAAATTTGGCAGGGACGACCAACGGGTCGCCATACACCATTTCAGCTGCCGAGACGTCGAGGGCGTCTTTAGGAGTGGTCCTTAGTCCCAGGAGGACCCAGGGAAGTTGAGTAAACCAGTTGCAATCCTTGTAGCGGGACATCAAAGCTGCTTTGAGGGTGCGATGAAAACGTTCAACCATTCCATTGGCAGCGGGGTTGTAGGCCGTTGTCTGATGTAGGTTGATGCCCAGGAGATTCGCTAATGACGTCCACAATTGAGAGGTGAAAGTGGTTCCCCTGTCAGAAGTAATATGCTCAGGGATACCGAATCTTGAAATCCATCCAGAGAGTAAGGCAGATGTACATGAGGCGGACGTTGCAGTTTCCATGGGAATGGCTTCAGGCCAACGAGTGGAGCGATCGATGACGGTAAAAAGGTAACGATGTCCTTGTGATGTGGGTAGGGGGCCTACAACGTCGACGTGAATGTGTGCGAAACGACGCTGAGGTTGAGGAAAGGTGCCCACTCCTGAATCCGTGTGTCGATGTACTTTGGAAGTTTGGCAAGAAGTACAGGCGCGGACCCAATCCTTAGCATCCTTAGAAATGCCGTGCCAAATGAAATTTGCCTTCAGCAGCTGTGCAGTAGAACGGCACGAGGGATGTGAAAGGCCGTGAATGAAATCAAACAACTGTCGTTGGGCTTCAGCCAGGGCGTTGTAATCCAATCCCAGTTGAACGGCAGCCAACGTGTTTCTTGACAGGGCATCGGCAACGGGATTCATTTTCCAGGGACGTATTGGAGGGTGCAATTGTATTCAGCCACGGCGGAGAGATGTCGGCGTTGACGGGCGGACCAGGCATCAGACTGTCGAGTGAAGGCGTGCACCAGAGGCATGTGGTCTGTGCGAATGACGAAGGGCGTACCTTCTAAGAAATGGCGAATGTGACGGACAGCCAAGTGTACCGCCAGCAATTCCTGATCGAAGGTAGAATAACCCGATTCTGCCTTGGACACTTTTCTGCTGAAGAAGGCCAATGGGCGGGGCGAGCCTTTGACCACCTACTCAAGTACTGCACCAATAGCGACGTCGCTGGCATCGGTGGAGAGAAGGAGAGGGGCGTGTGGGATAGGAAAAGTGAGAGCCGCAGCAGTTGATAGGGCCTTCTTTGCATTGCAGAAGGCTGCTTCTTAAAGGGGACCCCACTTCAGGTCCTTTGGCTTGCCCTTGAGGGAGGCGTAGAGGGGAGCAAGAGTGGCGGCAATGGCTGGCAGAAAACGGTGATAATAGTTGATCATGCCCAAGAATTCCTGCAGAGCTTTGACGGTCAAGGGCGCGGGGAAGTTCTGAACGGCTGCTACCTTCTCAGGGAGGGGATGGACTCCTTCAGGAGTGATACGGTGCCCTAAGAACGACACTTCGTTGGCGCCAAAGGTACACTTGTCGTACCGGACTACAAGGCCGTTTTGTTGCAGGCGGTCGAGCACGACGCGCAGGTGACGGAGGTGTTCCTCTTTTGAGGAGGAGAACACAAGTATGTCGTCCACATAACATACACAGAAAGGGAGGTCCCCTAACATGCCATCCATGAGACTTTGAAACGTTGCCCCAGCATTACGAAGGCCAAAACAGGAGTAATTGAAGATGTATGTACCAAACGGAGTGGTGATGGCGGTCTTGGGAATGTCTTCTGGGTTCATAGGCACCTGATAATACCCCTTCAGGAGGTCGAGCGTAGAGAAAACCTTCGCCTTGTGCAGGTAGGAGGTCACATCGGCAATGTTTGGGAGGGGGTAGTGATCCGGTTCTGTTTGCATGTTCAGGCGCCTGTAATCCCCACACGGACGGAGGGAGCCGTCTTTCTTCAGAACGATGTGTAAGGGTGACGACCATGGGCTGGAGGCCTTTAGGCAAAGGCCCATTTTCTCCATTTCGGCGAACGTCTGTTTGGCGGCTGCCAATCGTTCCGGTGCCAGACGTCTGAATTTTGCGAAGACTGGGGGTCCCGTCGTCTTGATATGGTGATAAATACCGTGCTTGGCAGGAACCGTGGGCGTTTGGCGAAGTTCTAGACGGAAAACTTCCGGGTACGACGTGAGGAGGTGGGCGTAGGCATCCGTGGGTGCGCTGATGTGGAGAGCAAGGTTAGAGGGGGCGGGTTGAAGAGGTGTCGACAAGTACGAATCTGCGTTGACCAATAGTCGGTGGGCGACATCAACCAGAAGGTGGAAATGAGAGAGGAAATCCGCACCGAGGATTGGCATTGTGACGTCAGCAACGAGAAACTTCCAATTGAATTTACCGTTTCCGAACGACAATGTGAGGTTCTCGTAACCGTAGGTGGGGTATCGCAGATCCGTTGGCAGCTACCAAGCGGACGTCGGCAGATGTAGACAGACTACGTCGTGCCTTGAAGAGTTTGCTTG
>NC_090727.1:66624630-66627130 GCF_036898095.1 Palaemon carinicauda | reverse complement strand
TTCATGAATGGAAGCGCCTGATGTACAATAACTGTTGATGTTTTTGGGTTGTGTGAACGATTGGCGAATAGTTCGTGGTGATAGAAAGTCACTTACTAATGGTAATTTCCATCTCTCTCATTCTCTCTGACAGTGGGCGTCCTTCATTATGGTTATGATTTATGTTTACCTTTCCCTTCTTTTGATAAAGAATTGAATAAACAAAATAGACCTTTTGGAATTTCAACATGAGCAGTAAAGTATAAATGCAAACACATTTGCACTTTTCCTGATTCACTTTTTGTCATTTAAGTACACTATCTAGAACGGTTTAAAGGTTTAAAGGTCACTCATGAATGGCAGAGGAAGGGGTAAAAAAATACCCTAGAGTCTGATCATAAGCCCTATCTCCGCCCAAGCTAGGACCAGGGAGGGCCAGACAATGGTTGCTGAAGACTCAGCAGGTAGACCTTGCTCTCCCATAAATCCCCCATCTGTAGCTCACAAGGATAGTGAGGTTGCAGACATTACATGAAACTATTAGGCTTGAGGGGATTCGAACTCCAGTCGGGCAAATCACCAGGCAGGAATGTTTTCTATAAGCCACCAAATTGGGCATTACAATCATAATGGGATCTTGTCTGTTAGCCCTTATATAAAATACTAGATAAGTATAATTGTTGATAATATATAAACACTAATACATAGTCGTCGATAAGCGAAATTGAGGAACGCTAGGTCTGCTCAGTACTTGGTGAACTTCCAATGATAAGATAGATACTGTAGAGGCGTATTTCGCTGGAACATCCATGGGATAGTGAGGTGGTGAGGGTAGCAACCTCACCCCATAAATAATTATTAGAAATTAGTTCAGTTATGGATGACGTCACCTCTCTGTGAGGGAGAAGTATAAATATGGAGATTGAATTACCATGTTTTTAAACGATTATAAGAAAGATTTAGTATGTCTTCTATACACTAAACAACATAGTGTTTTATTCAAACTATGAATCAGAATAATAATGAGACTGTACATCAGTTCTAACGTTTGGTCTGTTACAATGATTCAAGAAAATAAGTTATACAAATTCAAGAAAATAAGTTATATAGATTCAAGAAAATAGATTATACTAATTCAAGAAAATAAGTTTTACTGATTCAAGAAAATTAATTAGACTGATTCAAGATAATAAGTTTTACAGATTCAAGAAAATAAGTTATACAGATTCAAGTAAATAAGGTATACTGATTCAAGAAAATAAGTTCTATAGATTCAAGAAAATAAGTTATACAGATTCAAGAAAATAAGTTATTCAGATTCAAGATAATAAGTTATACTTTTTCAAGAAAATAAGTTATACAGATTCAAGAAGATGGATTATACTGATTCAAGAAAAAAAAGTTTTACAGATTCAAGAAAATAAGTTATTAAGATTCAAGATAATAAGTGATACTGATTCAAGAAAATAAGTTATACTGACTCAATAAAACAAGTTATAATGATTCACGAAAATACATTATACTGATTCAAGAAAATAAGTTATAGTGATTTATGAAATAAAGTTATACAGATTCAAGATAATAAGTTATACTGATTTAAGAAAATAAGTTATACTGATTCAAGAAAATAAGTTATACTGACTCAATAAAATCAAGCTATACTGATTCAAGAAAATACATTATACTGGTTCAAGAGAATAAGTTATACTGATTTAAGAAGATAAGTTATACAGATTCAAGGTAATAAGTTATTCTGATTCAAGAAAATAAGTTATACTGATTCAAGAAAATAAGTTATACTGACTCAATAAAACAAGTTATACTGATTCAAGAAAATACATTACACTGGTTCAAGAAAATAAGTTATACTGATTCAAGAAAATAAGTTATACAGATTCAAGAAAATAAGTTATAGTGATTCAAGAAAATAAGTTATACTGATTCAAGGAAATAGATTATACTGATTCAAGAAAAAAAGTTTTACAGATTCAAGAAAATATGTTATACAGATTCAAGATAATAAGTTATACTGATTCAAGAAAATAAGTTATACTGATTCAAGAAAATAAGTTATACTGACTCACTAAAACAAGTTATACTGATTCAAGATAATAAGTTATACTGATTCAAGAAAATAAGTTATACTTCTTCAAGAAAATAAGTTATACTGACTCACTAAAACAAGTTATACTGATTCAAGAAAATAAGTTAAATGATCTTTATTTCTTTCATGTAACATCTCACTGGCCACATATTTCTGACGAAGCTTCGAATCTAAAATTTTAATCGATTATTTTACAATTTCTCTCTTTGAAATCACAGCTATAGAATCGAATTATCAAAGAGGTCACATTAAACTTAGTTAGTCTATTCAGGGATGTTGAACTTAATTAAATTGGAAAAATCGGATTTTTCCTTTTCTATCACCCGATAGAAACTCCCTTTTATTCAATAATGGATTTTTTAGGCCTGTGGAGGTAATGTAATTTTCAAGAAATCCGATCAGTTATAAGAATCTATA
>NC_090727.1:66617130-66619630 GCF_036898095.1 Palaemon carinicauda | reverse complement strand
TTATGAATTAATGTTAAGGCTCATTTGATAGGACTCTCTAGACGGGGTAAGAACGTGTTATAATTCAAAAGGTTTTTATAAAATAGATGGATGCGTGCTAAGCTCTCATCTCGTTTGTTTCGTGAGGTAAAGATGTTATATTTTGGGCTTCAAAGAGCCTATAAAGCTCACCCGATCTATACAAATTTTAGATAATTATAAAAAGTTACCACTCGTTCATTAGGAACGAATCTATAGCTAGGCCGCTCTAGTTTAATTACTAAAGGTTTAAAGGCTACTCATAAATGGTAGAGGGAAGGGACAGTGACATTGCCCTACCAAGCAGGACAATGCCCTAGAGTCTGACTATTTATACATATGATCAGCGCCCAAGCCCCCTCTGCATCCAAGCTAGGACCAAGGAGGGGCAGACAATGACAGCTGATGACTCAGCAGATAGACCTATAGGCTCACCCATAACCCTCATCCTTAGCTCACAATAATGGCGAGGTTACAGTGACTAAAAGAACTAACGAGTTTAAGCAGGACTCAAACCCCAGTCTGGATATCGCCAGACAGTGACGTTACCAATAAGCCACCTCAACCCTGACTGACAATGGAAACTTAACATGTGGAAATAAGTCTCTCTCTCTCTCTCTCTCTCTCTCTCTGTGTGTGTGAAAACTAGATATAAAAGCGCCATATCTATTCTGAGTTTTGAATTATAAATAGTTTTGATGAAATTTCAATTTTAGGACAGAGAGTCAGTCAGTCTTTTAAGGGAAGAATCATAGTTTTTGGAAAAGCATTGTCAATCTCAAGTTCCTGTCATTTTCTTGAGCTTCTTTGAAATGACAAGAAGAAACACAATCATACTGAGCTCCGATCATTTGTGCGTAAGGTCAGTCACTATGGCATTGTCCCTATACCTTGCCTTTGCCATTCACGAGAGGCCTTTAAACATTTAAACCTGGAGGCCCACCGAAGGAAATCCCTTTCACAGACTCCTTCTTATTGCAGAGGTTCCTTATCTCGTTCCGCCTTTTGGTTTTATGTTGTCTCTGGTCTTGCCTCGTCTTGATGAGGGCCATTCATATCTCTGCTAGGTCGACCACAGAGAGAGAGAGAGAGAGAGAGAGAGAGAGAGAGAGAGAGAGAGAGAGAGAGAGACGGCCTTGGGGAGGGTGGGCTGTGGCACCCTAGCAGTACCAGCCAAACTCGGTTGAGTCTCTTGTCAGGCTGGGAGGAACGTAGAGAGGAAAGGTCCCCTTTTTTCATTTGTTTGTTGTCGGCTATTCCTCCCAAAATTAGGGGAAGTGCCCTGGTATATACATGTATTATTGCTCCGATATTGTTATGATTCATCATCATCATCTCCCCCTACGCCTATTGACTTAAAGGGCTTTGGATAAATTTCGCCAGTCGTCTTTATCTTGAGCTTTTAATTCAATGCTTCGCCATTCATCGTCTCCTACTTCACGCTTCATAGTCCTCAGCCATACAGGCCTGGGTCTTCCAACTTTTCTAGTGCTTTGTGGAGCCCAGATTAACGTTTGATGAACTAATCTCTCTTTGGGAGTGCGAAGAGCATTCCTAAACCATCTTCAACTATCCCTCACTATGATCTCATCCACATATGGTACTCGAGTAATCTCTCTTGTAGTTTCATTTCTAACCCTGTCCTTCCATTTAACACCCAATATCCTTTTGAGGGCTTTGTTCTCAAATGTACTAAATCTGTTGGAGATTGTTTCATTGTCATACCATGACTCATGTCCATTCAGTAACACTGATCTCACTAGTGTTATGATCGCTAATTCTAAATTACTAAGAGCTGCACATAGATTTCTCTTACGCAAAATCTAAAGCTAAGTCATTTCCAACTAAGTATGTCTTCTATAGCTTCAGAATCATTAGATTTTCCATGAAAGATGAAACTAAGGTAAATCTTTACAGATCAAGTATAAATCTTCTGGAGCTTCAATGAGAGAAGTCTTTTCAGGGTAACTATAAATATGTCAGGGCTGTATACAACCACGAAAAAACATTCTTCAAAATTGCATCTATTTGAAAAAAAAAAGAAAAACCTATTTTATCCGGAAATTCTCCGTAGAACAATACTGTCTTCCACCGTATTTCAGTAAAATACAGGCGACCGTAATTTTTACCCTACTTTGTTATTATCTTTTAGGGATTGGTAAGCGTAATATCCTTCCTTTACGTCAATATATCCAGTTTTAAAACGGCAAATGCCTGGAAACATTTATTCCAGGGTGTTTACCGTTTTTTTAATGCAAATTTTTAACAGCGTAGTTTACCTGCTTTTAAAATGCCACCTCTTTCAAGAGTCTTAAGGGAACCTTATATTTTAATTGAAAACATAGATAAATCATAAACACTCAGGTGCTCATAGTTGATAAAAATTCGTCAAGGTTTAGATAATGAAAACAATTTTTAATCTAATTATATTTCACAATATAGATCTATCAAAAACCAGACCTTTTTTTTTTTTTTTTACATT
>NC_090727.1:66597853-66599130 GCF_036898095.1 Palaemon carinicauda | reverse complement strand
AGCTAGCTCCTGTCTGCTGACAGGAGTTAGAGTAAAAGAAATCCGTACAGAATATTTTTGTATAGCTATCTCCTGTCCAATGGAAAGAGAGAGAGAGAGAGAGAGAGAGAGAGAGAGAGAGAGAGAGAGAGAGAGAGAGTCGTGTAGGGAAATATTTCCTCAGAGCTAGTTCCTGTCTAGTGACAGGACATAGAGTAAAAAAAGTCAATATTCACGTTCAGAAATTTTTCTGTATAGCTATCTCCTGTCCAATGGAGAGAGAGAGAGAGAGAGAGAGAGAGAGAGAGAGAGAGAGAGAGAGAGAGAGAGAGAGAGAGAGAGAGAGGGAGAGGAGAGAGAGAGAGAGAGAGAGAGAGAGAGAACGTCTCCTGGAAGTCATTAAGACAGTGTCATTTTATGGTCTGTGGAAACGCTTTTCATAGCTCCTCTTAAGTTCGAAAGTGGTGCTCTCGGAACCATCTTATTTCAGGACACGCCATTTCAGATAATTAATTTTTTATACATTACATTTTCTTAGCTTATCAATCCATCGTCTTCTCTGCCTTCCCTCGCTCCTTTTAGACCCTTCCTGTTATTTTAATGTACATCTCTTATCTTTAATTCCCATTATATGTCCTGCCCATATCCATTTCTTTTCTTACATGTTTGAGTATCCTCTATACTAGTTTGCTCTCGTATCTATGTTGTTCTTTTTCTGTGTCTCAGTGTTATTTCCATCATTCTTTTCATTGAGCACAATTATATTCAGCAGACAGTAGAATCATAACATCAATTGTATTTATATCTCAAAATTTTAAGCTGTTTTCCTTAAAGAATCATCTCTGCCCTTTATTCCAGACATTAGGAAGACTCGATAAAAAAGAAAAAATAAATTGTCGGATGAAATTTCTCGGACAATTGACTTTCGACATTTTTGTCGCTAGCTTTCAGTGATCCGTTTTTTTTTCGCGTCTTTTACTTCCTTCCTTTTTTCACACTTTTCAGTTTTCTGGAAAGAAGTTTTAAAGTTTGGAAGAAAAAAATCCTTTTTATCGGATTTTCTTTTCACACTTGTTTTTTAATTGAATTTCTTTCTCTTGCCCAACGGCGCATCCCATTTTGGCAAGGCAAAACGCAGAGAAAAGGTACATGCGCATTTCAATATGAATAAGTAGGTCCTAATTTAGATTTTGAATGATATTTGGCTTAACTGGCATAAGATGCTTATTCATACACGTGAAGAATTTCATTTCCATTATCCCTTGAAATTTTATATTAATATTATTCCCAATAAATAT
>NC_090727.1:66547853-66585353 GCF_036898095.1 Palaemon carinicauda | reverse complement strand
AGGGGGGGCGAAGCCCCCCCCCGGTAGGGGTACAGGGCCCCTAGGTTAGGTTAGGTGGGTATGTTAGGTTCTGTGGTGCCTTGAAAATTACTGTGGCCATAAGGGGGGGTCGCAGGGGGGGCCAAGCCCCCCCCGGTAGGGATACAGGGCCCCTAGGTTAGGTTAGGTGGGTTTGTTAGGTTCTGTGGTGCCCTGAAAATTACTGTGGCCTTAAGGGGGGGTCGCAGGGGGGGCGAAGCCCCCCCCCGGTAGGGGTACAGGGCCCCTAGGTTAGGTTAGGTGGGTTTGTTAGGTTCTGCGGTGCCTTGAAAATTACTTTGGCCATAAGGGGGGGTCGCAGAGGGGGCGAAGCCCCCCCCCCCCGGTAGGGGTACAGGGCCCCTAGGTTAGGTTAGGTGGGTTTGTTAGGTTCTGTGGTGCCCTGAAAATTACTGTGGCTTTAAGGGGGGGTCGCTGGGGGGCCCTACCCCCCTCCCCCCGGTAGGCCTAGTTAGGGGTATGGGGGAGGGGTGCTGGAACATTAATTATTCATTTATTGCAAATATCATTCAATGCCCCAACACCCTCCCCCCCCCTTCCCCCACCCAAAACCCCGGTTCCCAAAGGGTGTCCCCCATAATTGGTGGGATGAACTAGGGTATACATAGTAAATCTCTAAATCGGTTGGTTTGCAGTCAAAATAAACGTTAAATTCATTGAAACCACACTATTTCTGATGCAACAAATATATTTTTATTGCATTTTTCCAAATTTGGCTGAAACTAAAAATTTACCGCGATAGCTAGGATACTTTAATATTTTTACCAAATCTCAGTTAATCAAAAAAAAAATCACAGCATCACTACATTAGATTTTTATTGAAGCTGACCATTTTTAAATTGATATGCAATTTTTATTGAATAATACTGATTTTTAAATAGTTTCCTTTTATGTGACGCTCTATTATTAGAAGCAGGTAAAAATGCGATTCGTTTCTCGTCAATACCCAATTGATGTGTAAGTGGTTATATATTTGTGGTGTGCAACATTTTTCAAATGTGAGAATTCTGGTAACTTGGGTGATTTTGTGCACTTAATTGTCATAGATTGGTTTATTCGACAGATAACCTGTTTAGTGTATTAGATCCATTGTGAAAAAATAAGAAAAACATATTTTGCATGACATATTTTAGGTAGACCTAAACTCCCTAATAAGGCTTAAGCATGGATCACTACTCCTTAATTATGGAAGTCCTGGTGGGAAGTTAGGATTTTTCAATATTAAACTTACCCGATAATCATGTAGCTGTCAACTCCGTTGCCCGACAGAATTCTATGGAGGGATACGCCAGCTATCACAATACTAGAAGGGGGTGTACTTACCAGCGACACCTGTGGCCAGGTACTCAAGTACTTCTTGTTGACACCTCCTCAATTATTCCTCTGTCGTGCTTCCGGCAAGACGTTCTGGGATATGCTTATGATCTTCGAGTTTGTTCACGGCTAATTGGTGAAGTATTCTCTCAGATTTCGGCTGTCGCTTTACTGGAAACCTTCTTATATTAGCTAGATAGCTTTTATATAGTCCTGATATACGGTTAACGATCTTTTGCTTGATTTTGGAAACCCCTTTGGCTAACTCTTTGGATTCAAGATGTCTGACATTTCGCAAGCCCCCTCCCATAGACGATGTAGGTCTTGCAATAGGCGTATTCCGAAGGCCTCGGTAGATCCTCACACCGCTTGTTCTGACTGTAGGGACAGACCCTGTCAGTTAGAAAATCGATGTGAGGAATGCGCCGGACTTTCGGAACTGGAATTTGTCCGTCTTTTAAAATATTCAACTAAGTTAGAGAGAGGTAGAGTTAGGAGGAGTTCTTCTCACTCTTCACTGTTTTCCTCACCTCATGATCCCCTACCTTTTCCTACCCCTGTAGTGGCTACCCCCGAACCTACTGTTTGCCCTCCGCCTGATATGTCTGTTGTTTTGCGTGCTATTCAGGCCTTAGGCGATAAAGTAGAGTCAGTGGTAAGTGACCATAAGTCTCTGATGGCCGAAGTTAAGGAACTTAAGGTCAAGAGTGCAATGGGTGGAATTAGTGCCAGTGCTGTGACGAGTGCTAGTGTCAGTGCAGTGCCAAGTGCTAGTGTCAGTGCCAGTGTGGTGCGTGAGGATACTTCTGTGCGAGCCAGTCGTCCTCCCAGTCCGGGACCTCTTGCAAGCTCCCAAGCCCAGGGGAGAAGCAATGTCGAAGGGCATAAGGGTTCGGCAGGCCTTGTTAGGCGCACAGAAGTATCCTCGGTGGTTGCGGGCGTGTCTTCCAAAGACCGTCACTCCCACCTGCAGACAATTGAGCCCGTCTTTTTCTCGTCCGCTGATCATCTGTCAGGGAAGAAACGTTGGTCTCAGGTCTCGAGACCACTTAAACGCAGAGTCCAGTCCGCGAGTGCTCAGCCAGGTTGCAGTCATTGGCTCAGCTCTGACTCACCGCAGTCATCTGTCGACTGCACTCCGCCCAAGAGGAGTAAGGTTCTGCCACAACAGAGCTCGACTGCTAAGGCTTTACCTCAGCCTACTGTAGTTTCTGCCGACCCTAAGTGGACTCTACTACAGTCCATGCAAGCACAGCTTTCGGACTTGATGCGTGAGTGTCGGGCTGAGAGTGTTGCGCCTCCGCCTCCGCCTACACTCCCTCCGCCTGCGTTCGCTCCGCCTACGCTCGCTCCGCCTGCGCTTGCTCCGCCTGATCGCAGTACCTCCTGCCAGGCGTACGATGTTGAGCCACAGTCTGAGTTTGCTGTTCCCAGTGGTGTTCAGCCTCCGCCTTCTTTAAGGCAACCTTTGCTATGGGATCAGGAGGATTATACTTCTCTTCCTCCGCCTCCCCTTGCTGCTCCACCAGTGGTGCAACTCTCGGCTGAGGTACCACAACCTCTCCCGTGCATGAGTCAGTCTCCTCAGCTCTCGCTGCAGCGAGCTCAACCATCCACAAGGCAAGCTCCACTACACCTTGGCCTTGCGCCTCAGGAGCCTCAGCTTGCGAGACATTTACCTTGTTCTGCGCAGCCTCAACCTCATCACGCTCCGCTCACACCACAGGAACAGGAACTTGCTACTCCGCTTCCGCCAACCGCTCAGCAAGCGCAACTCTTGGGTTCAACCTCTCATGCTAGGAGTCAGCCTCCTCCACCCATGCGCCTTCCTTCTGCTTTGTCTGTTATTCAGCCTTTGCAGTCTGAGCCTCAGGTTCTCCCTCAACAGTTACTTGAAGAGGAAACCACTAATATTGTTCCTACTCGTTCTGACTCTGCTGTTCAGCATTCTTGTCCAATATCTTCGCTACACTCTGGTGATGAGGCGTCTGATGATGAGGAGGCACACCTGGATCCCTCGTCAGACGTGGATGAATCCAAGCCTTCTCCACAGTCTATTGACTTTCGTAAGGTCTTGGCTCTGCTTAGGGAGGTTTACCCAGACCACTTTGTCTCTGCTATTCCCCGCTCTCCGCCATCTGAGTTTTCGCTGGGCGTACAACAAGCTAAGTCCTCCTATACTAAGCTAGTCCTAGCAAGGTCCTCTAAGAGAGCATTAAGGATCTTAGGGGAGTGGCTGCAGACTAAGCAACACCTTTGCAAAACTTCTTTCATGTTCCCGCCGATTAAGCTCACTTCGAAAGCGAGCGTTTGGTATGCCACAGGAGAAGCACCAGGCTTGGGAGTACCTGCCTCTGCCCAGGCTGACTTCTCAAGTCTGGTAGACTCGCCTCGGAGAACTGCAATGAGGCGTTCTAAGGTTTGCTGAACCTTCTCAGACCTGGATCACTTACTGAAAGGACTGTTTAGAGCATTTGAGATGTTCAACTTTCTTGACTGGTGCCTGGGGGCCCTCAGCAAGAAGACCTCTCCTGCGGACAAGGATTCTGCCATGCTATTAATGTCCTGCATGGATAAGGCCATTAGGGATGGATCGGGTGAGCTTGCGTCGATGTTTGTATCAGGGGTTTTGAAGAAAAGGGAACAGCTGTGTACCTTCCTTTCCTCCAGCATTACACCTTGCCAAAGGTCACAACTCCTTTTTGCTCCGCTCTCGAAGTTCCTCTTCCCCGAAGAGCTGGTTAAGGACTTGTCTGCTGCCCTGATACAAAAGGACACACACGATCTTGTAGCCTCATCGGCTCGTAAGTCTAAGGTTGCTACCTCAGTCCCCAAGACTTATCGCTCCCCAGTGGTTGATACCCCTGCTACGAGGTTCATACCGCCCTTTCGTGGTAGAGCCCCCAGCCGAGGAAGCTCCCGTCCAGACTCTTACAGGAGCAAGTCCAGGAAAGGCTCCAGGACATCTAAAGGAAAAAACTGACTCTCCGCATCTCCAGACAGCAGTAGGAGCCAGACTCAAGATCTTCTGGCGAGCCTGGGAGAAGAGAGGTGCAGACGCCCAGTCTGTCAGTTGGCTGAGGAACGGTTACAGGATTCCATTCTGCCTCAAACCACCTCTGACCACATCGCCCATCAACCTCTCTCCCAACTACAAAGAAGAGGACAAGAGGCTAGCATTGCACCAGGAGGTGTCGCTACTTGTGCAGAAGAAGGCAGTGGTTATAGTCCGGGACCATCAATCCCCGGGCTTCTACAACCGTCTCTTTCTTGTGGTCAAGAAGACAGGGGGTTGGAGACCGGTGCTGGACGTCAGCGCGCTCAACGCGTATGTCACCAAGCAGACGTTCACGATGGAGACGACGAAGTCGGTCTTAGCAGCGGTCAGGCAGGAGGACTGGATGGTCTCGTTGGACTTGAAAGATGCCTACTTTCACGTTCCTATTCATCCAGACTCCCAACCTTTCCTGAGATTCGTTTTCGGAAAGGTTGTCTACCAATTCCAAGCCCTGTGTTTTGGCCTAAGCACAGCTCCTATGGTCTTTACTCATCTGATGAGGAATATAGCAAAATTCCTACACTTATCGGACATCAGAGCCTCCCTCTACTTAGACGACTGGCTGTTGAGAGCCTCCACGAGTCGTCGCTGTCTGGAGAATCTCAATTGGACTTTAGACTTAATCAGAGAACTGGGTCTATTAGTCAACATAGAAAAGTCTCAACTCATTCCCTCCCAATCCATTGTGTACCTGGGAATGGAGATTCGGAGTCAGGATTTTCGGGCTTTTCCATCGGCCCCCAGGATAAGCCAAGCCCTAGAGTGCATCATGAGCATGCTGAAGAGGAGCAGTTGCTCGGTGAGACAGTGGATGAGTCTCACAGGGACCCTTTCATCACTGGCCCTGTTCGTCGAGCTAGGGAGACTCCACCTCCGCCCTCTTCAATTCCATCTTGCAGCTCATTGGGACAAGGGTTCGACTCTCGAAGCAGTCTCTATCCCAATCACCCAAGAGATGAAGACCACTCTCCTGTGGTGGAAGCACAACCTCCTTCTCAGGGAGGGTCTATCGTTGGCTATTCAGACCCCCAATCTTCATCTCTTCTCAGATGCATCGGACTCGGGCTGGGGTGCGACCTTGAACGGACGGGAATGCTCGGGAACGTGGAACGAAGAACAGGGATTACTCCACATCAACTGCAAGGAGCTACTAGCAGTTCATTTAGCCCTGTTGAACTTCAAGTCCCTCCTGCTAGGCAAAGTGGTGGAGGTGAACTCAGACAATACCACAGCCTTGGCTTACATCTCCAAGCAAGGAGGGACCCATTCGAGGAGCCTATACGAGATCGCAAGGGACCTCCTCATTTGGTCAAGAGGTCTAAACCTCACTCTGGTCACGAGGTTCATTCAGGGCGATATGAACGTCTCAGCAGATCGCCTAAGCAGAAGGAATCAGGTCATTCCCACGGAATGGACCCTCCACAAGAGTGTGTGCAACAGACTTTGGACCTTGTGGGGTCAACCTACCATAGATCTGTTTGCCACCTCCATAACCAAGAGACTTCCGCTGTACTGTTCCCCTGTTCCAGACCCTGCAGCAGTTCATGTGGATGCTTTTCTACTGAACTGGTCCCATCTCGACCTGTACGCATTCCCACCGTTCAAGATAATAAACAAAGTTCTGCAGAAATTCATCTCGCACGAAGGGACACGGCTGACGCTGGTTGCTCCCCTTTGGCCTGCAAGAGAATGGTTCACAGAGGTACTTCAATGGCTAGTCGACATCCCCAGGACTCTACCTATAAGAGTGGACCTTCTACGTCAACCTCATGTAGACAGGTTGCACCCAAACCTCCACGCTCTTCGGCTGACTGCCTTCAGACTGTCGAAAGATTCGCTAGAGCTAGAGGCTTTTCGAAGGAGGCAGCCAGTGCGATTGCCAGAGCGAGAAGGGTTTCCACTCGTAGAGTCTACCAGTCTAAGTGGGAGGTCTTCCGAAGCTGGTGTAGAGCCAATTCAATATCCTCTACCAATACCTCTGTGACCCAAATAGCTGACTTCCTTCTACATCTTAGGAATGAGAGATCCCTTTCAGCCCCTACGATTAAAGGGTATAGGAGTATGTTGGCTTCAGTTCTCCGCCACAGAGGTTTGGACCTTTCTTCCAACAAGGACCTTCAAGACATTCTTAAGTCTTTTGAGACGTCTAAAGAGCGTCGTCTATCCACTCCAGGCTGGAACCTAGACGTAGTCTTAAGGTTCCTTATGTCACCTAGGTTCGAACCTCTCCAGTCGGCTTCCTTCAAGGACCTTACCCTCAAGACTCTTTTTCTCGTCTGCCTTGCAACAGCTAAGAGAGTCAGTGAGGTTCATGCCTTCAGCAAGAACATTGGTTTCACGACCGAATCTGCAACATGTTCTTTTCAGCTCGGATTCCTAGCAAAGAACGAACTTCCTTCACGTCCTTGGCCTAGATCGTTTGAAATACCTAGCCTCTCCAACATGGTAGGTAACGAACTAGAGAGAGTTCTTTGCCCTGTCAGAGCTCTCAAATTTTATCTTAAGAGGTCTAAACCTCTTCGAGGACAGTCAGAAGCCTTATGGTGTGCCATCAAGAAACCTTCGAGGCCCATGTCCAAGAATGGGGTTTCATATTATATAAGGCTTCTGATTAGAGAAGCCCACTCTCACTTAAAGGAGGAAGACCTTGCATTGCTGAAGGTAAGGACCCACGAAGTAAGAGCCGTAGCTACTTCGATGGCCTTTAATAAAAACCGTTCTCTGCAGAGCATAATGGATGCAACCTATTGGAGGAGCAAGTCAGTGTTTGCATCATTTTATCTTAAAGATGTCCAGTCTCTTTACGAGAACTGCTACACCCTGGGACCATTCGTAGCAGCGAGTGCAGTAGTAGGTGAGGGCTCAGCCACTACATTCCCTTAATCCCATAACCTTTTTTAACCTTTCTCTTGAATGCTTTTATTGTTGTTTTTATGGTTGTTACGGTAGGCTAAGAAGCCTTCCGCATCCTTTTGATTTGGCGGGTGGTCTATTCATTCTTGAGAAGCGCCTGGGTTAAAGGTTTTGTAGAGGTCCTTTAGTAGGGGTTGCAACCCCATATACTTTGGCACCTTTGGGTTGATTCAGCCTCCAAGAGGAACGCTGCGCTCAGTAAGGAAGACGAACTTAAAAAAGAGGCAGAGTAACGGTTCAATTCGACTTCCTTACCAGGTACTTATTATTTCATTGTTATTTGAGATAACTGTTATATGAAATATGGGATACTTAGCTATCCTTTAATCTTGTACACTGGTTTTCACCCACCCCCCTGGGTGTGAATCAGCTACATGATTATCGGGTAAGTTTAATATTGAAAAATGTTATTTTTATTAGTAAAATAAATTTTTGAATATACTTACCCGATAATCATGATTTAATCGACCCTCCCTTCCTCCCCATAGAGAACCAGTGGACCGAGGAATAATTGAGGAGGTGTCAACAAGAAGTACTTGAGTACCTGGCCACAGGTGGCGCTGGTAAGTACACCCCCTTCTAGTATTGTGATAGCTGGCGTATCCCTCCATAGAATTCTGTCGGGCAACGGAGTTGACAGCTACATGATTATCGGGTAAGTATATTCAAAAATTTATTTTACTAATAAAAATAACATATTAGTATACTTCAGCCAATCCAATTTTGCATGAAAAACATTTTTTCTAGTGTTCGTATTCTATTGTGTTTTGTTATATTCTGCAAAACTGTCGTTTTACGATTACGACCACCCTATATACCCAATAGTAATGAGGGTTCCCCAAGGGGGGAATCAAGGTTTTGGGTGGGACAAAGTGAAAACTCTTGATTTACAGAAGGTAATAATGTTAGAATCTTACAAAACAAGAAGAAAAGTAGCAGGCAAAATTATTTTTCAAAAAATTACGGTGAAATAACTGTGGCAGAGGTACTTCTCAAGCATTGTTTTCTCTATAGTACCATTTTCTGCAGAGCACTGTTTTCTAAACCTTTAACATGGTCCGATTACAAGCATCGTGATTTGCTGTCCCTTAAATGGTTTTTGCTTGGTCGTAGCCCGCTTTGTTTGCAAATAATCATGATCTTACTGCTCCTCTGTTCTGGTATGTGGTACATGGATGTGCTCCGCATTCTAGCTGTGTAGGTCTGCAATAAAGTATCCGAATTACCTATCATTCACATCAAATCTCTCTAATGGTTTATGTATGGAGCATGCATAAACTATTAGAGATTTGATGTGAATTATAGGTAATTAGGATACTTTTTTGGTGGCCCACACAGCTAGCATGCGCAGCACATCCATGTACCGCATACCAGAACAGAGGAGCAGTAAGATCATGTTTATTTGCAAACGAAGTGATGGCTTAACTTTTATCGCAAATAACCATATCACTGCTCCTCTACTCTAGCAAGCAGTACATGGATGTGCTGCTCACGCCAGCCATTTAGGTCACTATAAAAGCACCATAATATATCTTAGCATTAATAACCTGACCTAGGATGATATATTGTCATACTATATTAGTCGGAGTTTAATGTTTATGGGTGAAGAGTAGCAATAGCATTGGGACGCCCAGCACTTGGGTAAGCCTTAAATTACACCACAAGGGTTTTAAGCTCGAACTTTGGCATGATAATAGATTAGAATATTTAGGACTCTTAATATCTCTTGAAGAAAACTGTGGTTACATAAAATTGTCAAGTTTTGGAATTGTTACGTAGACTACCTGAGTGTTGAACTGGGTTAGTTTACACCCTTCACAACTGCCAATCATGACTCATAACTGAAATGAGAAATTAAGAGTTTATTATTTGATTTGAAATGAACCATCGAAGTGCATTTTTTAACGACTTTAATAAAAACCCGATAAAAAATTATTGATATTTATCTAGAATCTGATTGGGCAATTTGAGATGAGGCTTATTCATATTGCCAGAGATAGGGGTAAAGTGCAATGCGTAAGTAAACAGTTCATAGTTTTAAAACTCGTTTGAAAACCCCCCAAAACCAGTAGCCAATAGTAGTGCATTTTCTACAGCTATCACGTTCTCATTGGCGAAACATGCTCATTGACTGGAGCCATTGTGTATGCAGGAGAAAATCGGATTAAATCACTCCGTACCTAAGTCACTGTACCATAGTCATCTCGTACCATAGTCACCTCATACCATAGTCACCTTGTACCATAGTCATCTCATACCAGAATAACCAGTTATTCCAGGCTGTCGGGTAGTGATTGGGTCACCGAATTTTTGTGCAGCAAAATACCTGCCCACTCTGGTAACATGTAGCAAATGTACCACATGCCTAGAGCAATAATAATGTTTTATTGCCAGCGAGGCTAGCCACAGCGGAGCAAAGACCTGCTAGTGAATAATAAGTGTTAGTTCATTAACCAACATACTCATAGATACAATTAAGGTAATGTGTGTGTTTTTTTTAATTTTATTTTCACTATTTTCGTGTCAAGTTCTGACTCAATGTTCATAACATCGTATCACTATCTGGCAAGTGCCCTGTTTGTCAATATTCAGTGTTAATTTGCAAATGTGCCTCATATAAATATATTTCATCAGCTTTAAGTTCTAACGGATTTGGTTATTAAGACAAATGCCATTTATATGGTACCCACTTATAGCTGTTAACTACATTGCAATTTAGGTACAAAGTGACATGGAGGCATAAAAGTTTTCAGTGTGCAATGGGTAGGCATCAAGTTGAGTGGAAACAAACATAGAGAAGTAACAAAAGCTATTCATTGTTGATAATGAACACATTATTAACAAATTGGAAAAATATTATGCTTACTGTAATTTATTGTATTGTATTGAAGAAATTTTTGTCCTGTGATTTATTCAAGAAAAATATAGATTAGAATGTAGGTGGGGTGGAGACAAACAAAATGTGACTACAATCTTTATATCAGAATTAATCACTCATTACGTAATATTGCCAAAATAAGTGTACAATATATACGGACACACAGAGTAAAGTAGGGATGTACTAGCCTAGGCCACATGTCCTTACCCATCTAATTTAAACTCCTCTCCCACCTAGTGAGACCTAAAAAAATGCAAATTAAATCAGGCTAGGTGAGTTCATACAGCTGACATGTCCTTCCCATTATTTAGCCTACAATGTTATACACTGCAACTAAAATCCAGACATAGAATCCAAGGCAACCTTTTCAAGGTATTACTACACAGTGCTGCATATTATATAAAACAAAAATTGGGCTGGCTCATATGTTTAAACAAGTTTGTTCCTTTCCCTACCTTACCACCTAACCAAAATTAGATTGTGTACTAACTTTAACCTAACTTAGGAGGCTGGATCCTTACCTAGCCAGGCTAAGAACAATGCTCCCCACTCCCTTACATAATGATTTACAATGCTGTAGATATGATCAAATTGTGAGCAAGTAACCCAACTTAACATACAATACTGTAGATAAAATCAAATTATGGAGGTATATCCTATCTTTCCCTATCACAAGACTAATTCCTGTTCAAAATTTAACTCAAATAATCAAAGCTTTACTGTACATTGCACAATTAAAAAAGATTAGTGGTATAAATCTTTGTAACTGTATCATACTTAAATATTTTCAATATTAAACTTAGCCGGTGATCATATAGCTGTCAGCTCTGCTGCCCGACAGAAAAACCTAAGGACAAAATACGCCAGCGATCGCTATACAGGTGGGGGTGTACATCAACAGCGCCATCTGTCGAGCAGGTACTCAAGTACTCCATGTCAACACAGAACCAATTTTCTCTCTGTCGTGCCACTGGCAAGACCTACTAAAATACGCTGTTACTAACTGGATTTGTTTTCACAACTATTTGGTGAAGTACACTATTCTAGTTTTGAGCTTTCGCTATGCAGGGGTTTTATCTTCATCTCAAAACTTGAACTCGTTTTGGATAGATTTAATTATGGTGACTAAGAGAGTATGGACTCTCTTTCACTTTTAAATGGCCGACCCTTCCCTTAGACGGAAGTGTGTTTAGGTTTTTAGTAATTTTGCTTAACACGTTATAGATCTATTTATTTTATATCTCTCCGCCTTTATTAGGCCTCTTCGATTAACTTTCCATTTATTATAAACATATAAAAAGAAATTTTTGTTTTGTTTATTTGCGACCTTTCCTGATAGTAGGCGGTCTTAACTTGGAACCGAAGTTAATCAACGTTGAGCCCGTTATATCGTCTTTAGCCTTTAAAGAATTTATAACTTTTTAATTTTAATGTTTTATGAAAGAATTTCTTTGATAGTCTTCGTACTGTTTTCAAAGATGAACTAACATTTAGTTTTTTTTTTTTTAGACTACGCAGTTGTTGACGTTCAGGACGTTCAACATGCGCTCTATCGTTACGATAGAGAGAGATTGTATCACGGTTTCACTTTGCAGTAAGAGTAAATCGATTCTGACGTTTCGTTCATTCTTTCTTAACTTAAATAGTTTAAATTCTAAATTAAAGGAACTTTTTATTTGGAAAACCTTTCGGTTTTTTCCTTTAGCCATATAACATGTTTTTTTGACGATATATAATTGGGCTCTTCTCTCAGGTGCGAAATCAAGAGAGAAAGAGAGAGATAGATAGAGACGGAGGGAGAGAGAGGAAAAAATAAAACGTTCCGTTCAAGCGGGTAACGTTGTTCTCGTGTCACTCTCCTCCCTAGTCGCTGTACGGGGAAGAAGGTAAAACGTTTCTAGGGTTTTATTCTTGTCCCCAGGCTATGTGCGGTGAGAGATTGTAAACGTAGTTTAGTTGAACTAGTGTTTAGTCTCTTTCCCAGCCACTGAATTCTTTATCCTTATATGTTTTCTGTTTTTGCTAGTGTTAATGAGCTGCATTATACGACTGTTTTCGCAATTACTACCTTTTAATGAAGGGTAGAATTGCGTGTTTCAGGTAGAAATCAGTAAAAGTTTCGATTTCAGTGAAATAAGTGCAAAACAGAAAATCGAAGTGATAAAGTGATATGCGCAGTGTTAGTGTTGCGTCCGAGGGTTCGTCTGTTCGTGCCTGTCGTTCACCTAGTCCGGGACCTCTTGCAAGCTCCCAAGCCCAGGGGAGAAGTAATGTCGAACGACTTATGGGTTCGTCAGGCCTTGATCAACGAACAGACGTTTCCCTCCGTGGTTTCGGGCGTATCTACCCAAGATCGCCCCACCCACACAAAGACGAGAGAGCCCATTTACTTCTCGTCTGCGGAAGAGGTTTCTCGTAAGAAACCATGGACCAAGGTCTCGCAGCTTATTAAGTGCAAGTCGGTCCCTTCCGCGCAAGTCCAACGGCCCAGTTGTAGCCACTGGGTCAGTTCGGACTCGCTGCAGTCTTCCGACGACTGCTCACCTCCTTAGAGAGGCAAAGCGGTACCGCAACAGGCAGTAACTCCGTCTGTTGCCGCACCAGCTGTTGTAGACCCTGAGTGGTCTTTGCTGCAGTCTATGCAGACTCAGTTAGCTGCTGTTATGCAGGAGTATCGTGCGGAGAAGGTTGACGCTGCACCCGTTAGCCTACAACCTACCACGGTTGTGCGCCCAGCAGACGCTGAGGCTGCCTGCTCCCACACTCCAGCTGTGAGAGCTCCTCCACCCATGCGCAGTCGACCCTGCCAGACGCATGCTGACGTTCACAGACGCACGGAACCCTCCGTTGATGTTCGTGTGCTACCACAACAACAGGAGGGTGGAGTTAAGCTGCCGTGTTTTGACGCGGTGCGTCAACCTCCGCATTCTAGAGTTGTTTTGACTGCTCAGTATAGACAGTCAAAGTATTCTCGAGTGAACACTGTATGTCCTCACGCTCCCGTTGTGGTTGACAGTTCAGTTGTTGACAGTTCACAGTCTATCAAGCAGTTACATGACGTTGCCTTCTGGTCTGCTACTAATGCACCAGTGCTGTATGTCCTCACGCACCTGTTGTGGTTGACAGTTCTGTTTTTGACAGTTCACAGACTGTCAAGCAGTTACATGACGTTGCCTTCTGGTCTGTTACTAATGCACCAGTGCTGTATGTCCTCACGCACCTGTTGTGGTTGACAGTTCAGTTTTTGACAGTTCACAGACTGTCAAGCAGTTACATAACGTTGCCTTCTGGTCTGCTGCTAATGCACCAGTGAGACCCTCACTGAGATAACCTAGCTTTTCTCGGACAAGGTTCCTGTAGATGAGAAAGTGCTGTTCTCCCTCCTACTGATATTCCTTTGAGGACTCTGTCATTTGGAGAGGAGCCTTAAGCTGCTTAGCCTCCTATGGACTTTAATTAAATCATGATGATTTTTTAAGGATCTTCGTCCGGATCTTGTAACTGCTGCTCCTCGTTCGCCTAACGTCAGAACTTACACTAGGCCTAGCTACTTCAAAGCCGTTGTTGTTAAGCTAGTGCTCTCTCGCTCTCCTAGAGAGCGTTACGTTGGCTAGGCGACTGGTTTTTGCACCAGGAGGAGTTTTAGGGATACAGCCTTTGATTTCCCTTCTTTTAAACTGGCTTATAGAGCGAGAGTCTGATAGGACACGAGAGAAGTTCTCGGCTTGGGAGTTCATGCCTCTGCCCAGATAGACTTCTCAATTCTGGTAGACTCGCCCTGGCGCCTAGCCAGGAGACGCTCCAAGTTGTTTACAGGTCAACTTCTCAACTTTTGCGAGCCTTTGAAGTTTTGCTGTACTATTATGTCACACATAACAAGGCTTCCAGGGATGGTAAATGGTTCCGCCTCAGTCGCTAACCCCGTCTGTTGCCACACCTGCTCCCGTAGACCCTAAATAGGCTTTGCTGCAAGACATGCAGTCCAAGCTTGTGTCCTTGATAGAGGACTTTTATACGGAGAAGAACCTTCTGGCCCACAACCTTCCAACCGGTGGGTTGTGCGCCCTGTTGACGCTGAGGTATCCTACTCGCGTCTGCCAGTTGAGGTGGTTCCTCCACCGATGCGACCCAGTGTGGGTTGCCAGTCGCACGTTGACGTTAGCGACGCTCGGAGGTGGTTGTTGACGTTCAGTGTCACTAGGAAGACGTTCAACAACCAGCAGAGGTGACTTGTTGTGACGCAGTGCGTCAACCTCAGCAACCCGGTAGGGTGTTGACTGCACAACCCAGACAGTCTAGACAGTTTCGGGTTGGCGCTGTACTTCCTCGCGCACCCATGGTTGTTGACAGTTCACAGACTGTGCAGCAGTGCCATGATATTGCGTCCGGCTCCGTCACGCATCCACCAGTGCGACCGGATTCAGCGAGTCAGACGTTGCCCACTCCGTTGCCGTTTCCTCATCAGTTTCGGATGAGGAACCCTCTGATGAGGACGTTGCTGAACAAGACGATCAACCCCCAGCCCTGCTATCCATCCAGAAGATGCTGAAGAAGGAACGCTGCCCAGTCAGGCTGTGAATGAGTCTGGTAGGGACCCTGTCATCCGTGGATCAATTTGTGTCACTAGGAAGACTACACCTCCGTCCTCTTCTATACCATCTAGCTTTTCACTGGAAAAAGGACAAGACGCTAGAAGCGGTCTCGATCCCGGTTTCCGGAAAGATAAAGTCTGGTCTGACATGGTGAAAGGACTATATCAACCTTAGAGAGGGTCTTCCCCTGACTGTTCAGACTCCCAACCATGTTCTCTTCTCGGACGCATCGGACGTAGGCTGGGGTGCGACATTAGACGGTAGGGAATGCTCGGGATTATGGAACTCGAGTCAAAGGACAATGCATTTCACTGCAAGAAGCTACTGGCAGTACGTCTGACCTGGAAAAGCTTCAGGTGTCTCTTTCAAGGCAAAGTGGTGGAGGTGAACTCGGACAACACCACGGCTTTGGCGTACATCTCCAAGCAAGGAGGGACCTACTCTCTGACATGGTACGAGATCGCAAGGGACCTCCTCACCTGGTCAAAAGGTCTAGACATTTCACTAGTAACGAGGTTCATCCAAGGCAACTTGAATGTCATGGCAGATTGTCTCAGTCGGAAGGGACAAATAATTCCAACAGAATGGACCCTCCACAAGGATGTTTGCAAGAGACTTTGGGCCACCTGGGGCCAGCCAACCATAGATCTCTTCGCAACCTCGATGACCAAGAGGCTCCCAATATTTTGCTCACCAATCCCGGACCCAGCAGCAGTTCATATAGATGCCTTTCTACTAGATTGGTCACATCTAGATCTATATGCATTCCCTCCGTTCAAGATTGTCAACAAGGTACTGCAGAAGTTCGCCTCTCACGAAGGGACAAGGTTGACGCTAGTTGCTTCCCTCTGGCCCGCGAGAGAATGGCTCACCGAGGTACTTCGATGGCTAGTAGACGTTCCCAGAACGCTTCCCCTAAGGGTGGACCTTCTACGTCAGCCACGCGTAAAGAAGGTACACCAAGGCCTCCACGCTCTTCGTCTGACTGCCTTCAGACTTTCGAAAGACTCTCGAGAGCTAGAGGCTTTTCGAAGGAGGCAACCAGAGCGATTGCTAGAGCAAGGAGAACATCCACCCTTTGAGTCTACCAATCGAAGTGGGAAATCTTCCAAAACTGGTGCAAGTCAGTATCCGTATCCTCGACCAGTACCTCTGTAACTCAAATAGCTGACTTTCTCTTATATCTGAGGAAAGAAAGATCTCTTTCAGCTCCCAATATCAAGGGTTACAGAAGCATGTTGGCATCAGTCTTCCGTCACAGAGGCTTAGATCTTTCCAACAATAAAGATCTACAGGACCTCCTTAAGTCTTTTGAGACCACGAAGGAGCGTCGTTTGGTTACACCTGGTTGGAATTTAGACGTGGTACTAAGATTCCTTATGTCAGACAGGTTCGAACCTCTACAATCAGCCTCCCTGAAAGATCTCACCTTTAAGACTCTTTTCCTGATATGCTTAGCCACAGCTAAAAGAGTCAGTGAGATTCATACCTTCAGCAAGAACATCGGATTCTCATCCGAAACGGCTACATGTTCTACAACTTGGTTTTCTAGCCAAACACGAGCTGCCTTCTCGGCCTTGACCAATATCGTTCGATATTCCAAACTTATCGTATGGTTGGAAATGAACTAGAAAGAGTCTTATGTCCTGTAAGAGCTCTTAAGTTCTGTTTAAAACCTTTACGAGGCCCGTCTGAAGCTTTATGGTGTTCAGTTAAGAATCCATCTTTGCCTATGTCAAAGAATGCTTTATCCTATTTTATCAGCCTGTTAATACGAGAAGCTCTTTCCCATCAGAATGAGGAAGACCAAGCTTTGCTGAAGGTAAGGACACACGAAGTTAGAGCTGTCACAACTTCCGTGGCCTTTAAACAAATTAGATCTCTGCAAAGTATGTTCGATGCAACCTATTGGAAAAGCAAATCAGTGTTCGCGTCTTTTTATCTTAAGAATGTCCAGTCTCTTTACGAGAACTGCTACACTCTGGGACCATTCGTAGCAACGAGTGCAGTAGTGGGTGAGGGCTCAACCACTACAATTCCCTAATTCCATAACCTTTTTTAATCTTTCTCTTGAAATGTTTTATTATTGTTTTTGGGTTGTCCTGAAGGCTAAGAAGCCTTTCGCATCCTACTTGATTTGGCGGGTGGTCAAAGTCATTTCTTGAGAAGCGCCTAGATTAAAGGTTTTGATGAGGTCCTTTAGTATGGGTTGCAACCCTTCATACTTCAGCTCCTAGGAGTCGCTCAGCATCCTATGAGGATCGCGAGGCTCGGTAAGGAAGACGTACTTAAAAAGGCAGAGTAATTGTTCAAGTCGACTTCCTTACCAGGTACTTATTTATTTTATGTTTGTTATTTTGAATAACTGCTAAAATGAAATACAAAATACTTAGCTCATAATAATGTCAACATGTAATGCTGGTCTCTACCCACCCCCCTGGGTGTGAATCAGCTATATGATCACCGGCTAAGTTTAATATTGAAAAATGTTATTTTCATTAGTAAAATAAATTTTTGAATATACTTACCCGGTGATCATAAATTAAAGGACCCTCCCTTCCTCCCCAATAGAGACCCAGTGGGCAGAGGAGAAAATTGGGTCTGTGTTGACATGGAGTACTTGAGTACCTGCTCGACAGATGGCGCTGTTGATGTACACCCCCACCTGTATAGCGATCGCTGGCGTATTTTGTCCTTAGGTTTTTCTGTCGGGCAGCAGAGCTGACAGCTATATGATCACCGGGTAAGTATATTCAAAAATTTATTTTACTAATGAAAATAACATTTTTATCAAAACTGGATTTGGTTGTAAGATGTGATAGATTGTCTACTGTTTTGGGATATTTTGTTATAAATTTAAAGAGGCAAGAGGATAATACCAAAGGGACACAAATATGAAAAGAACTGTTGTCTCAATCTTTTTTCTGCGTTATAATATCAGAGGTGACTAACTATGCTTATGCTACTGTTATATGGGTTTATGGTCGTTTTATTAATATTTCTCTTAACATATTCCCTATTTGACCTTTTGAACTAAATTAAGCTTCTAAAAGTTTTATGTTACAGGTCTCAGAAATGTTTATGTAACAGCCATTTCTTAAAGTGTATGGAGTTAATGCCTGATGTATTAGTAGAGAGGGCTTGTGGGGAAAAAGTATAGGATTATAAGGTTCTCTTCATTTACTCACTGGCTACCATGTATGTAACAAGTACTTTAGGAGAATACAATCTACTTATAATGGCACTCAATTAAAGCAAGTGTGGTGTAATAAAGTTCTATATAGTGTTTATGAGGTGACAGAATCATTAAGAAAAGGGAAAGTTACAAGGGTTGAAGACTCCAATCAATGAAGACAATCACCAAGAACCCTAGGCTAGGTTAGGTGGGTGTGGTTAAGACATGATGCATTTTAGCCTTTCACTCTGTTTTCCCCACCCAAAACCTAGTTGTTCCTCAACTGAAATACAAACCACGCTATCTAATATGGGTTATTACTTTCACGTAGCTGAAATGGCAAGCAATTAGAATTTTAACGAGGGTTTACTACCCCCATCGCTAGTTAGCGGGGGGGTAAGGAGGGGTAGCTCATCACACACCTGTGTGATGAGCTCACTTTACTTTTGGCTTGGGTGGTGAGCGGACGTGTCCGCTTTCACCCTCGCTTTTTGACAGCCATTAATTCTTTTTGTCTTTTTACTTACTTTTTCTTATACTTGTAATATATATATATATAAACATTCTTTATGTTTATGTATATATTTTGGTGTATAGAAATGTAGTAAGTTTTCTTTTCAGTGTATGTGCTGTGTGGTAGTGTATGACAACGACACCGGTAGTGCTAGCGCACCACGGTTTCTCGTCATGGGGCGCGGCCTCTCTTGGTCCTTCGGTCGTTTCCTTCGGCTTTCCGTTAATTCGTCCGCCGTGGGGAATCGTCTTTGCTGAACTTTCTTCATTCATCTTTTATTTTTGCTGTTCCTCCTTTCCGAAGGGAAACTTGGATTCTCAGCGAAGGGAATGTGGGAGTTTAGTTTGACTACGTTCTCTCTCTCTACTCAAGGTCATTCACCCCTTTTACTACTACTACGTACTATTAAGGAAACTTCTTTCCCGTTGCAGGCCGAGTTGCTTTCTGTTTTATTTGCCTCAATTATTTGTAATTAGATCTAATTGTATTTTTAACTTTTCAGCTTCTGGGGAACACTTCCCTTCGGGGGTCAGTGGTTCTTACTATTTATGAACATTCAAAAATCAGTTACATGAATATAATTGTTATGATTCTGTTTTCTGTTAAAGTTCTCCGTCCTCCCCCTTCTCCCGTGAATGTCAGTGGAGGAGGAGGGCGCATACTTAATTTTTAATTATTATGTTTTGCTATTCCCTCAGGGTTACTCTTCGTAGTTTGTTAAATAATTATTTAACTTTATTTCCCCAGTTGACTATGCAGTTTTTCTTCGTTTGACTGAAGTGTGCCAACGAAGCAGAGCTGTCCTGTTTATGCCTGGGGAGTCTGCTGTCTCTGCCGTCTCTCTAGGGCATCGTCATGGGCGTTATCCCTTCTCTTAGAAGTTCTCCCGTGACAACTGTCAGCTCTTCACCTCATCTTAGAAAAATAAGGAGGTTCGCCTCCAGGGGTAGGTCACTTTCCTTTCGAAGGAGGTTCCCTTCCCAGGTGTGAGATCTCCCCCCTGCAGAGGGGGAACTAATCATACCTTAATTTTCCTGGTCCTTAGGAGGTTGCTCTTGGTGCTGAGCTACCGCTCTTGTAACCATGCTCAAGGGGCTGAGTGGTTGCAAGGCCAGTCCATGGAACTTCCTGTGACTATGCTCTTGGGGCTGAGCGGTCTCTTCTGTAGCTATGCTCAAGGGGCTGAGCAGTTGCAGGATCAGTTTTGACCCCTCTTCAGGGGATTGCTCCTTATAGGTCAGCTTGCTGACCCTACGGCCCTCAGGGGCACCATCACCAGTGTCTTCAAATCTCTTCTACGAAGTGTTCACCTCTCTCGTTCGCGAGATAGGCCACTCATAGAGACTCCTCTTCGGAGGATTGTTCCTGTTTAGACCAGCTTGCTGTTCAGTCACTAACACTTCGGTGTTTAGTGACAGGGAAACTTCGGTTTCTCGTTACGCTGACCCTCCGGGGTCTCGTAACTTTAGTTACGTTGATCCCTCGGGCTCTCGTAACTTTAGTCACTAACACTTCGGTGTTTAGTGACTAGGAAACTTCTGTTTCCCGTTACGCTCATCCTTCGGGGTCTCGTAACATTAGTTACGCAGAACTCTTGAGCTCTCGTAACTTTAGTCACTCCAACACTTCGGTGTTTAGTGATAGGGAAACTTCGGTTTCTGGTTGTGCTGACCCTTCGGAGTCTCGCAACTCAGGCTACCTTAGGCCTTTAGTCTCTCGTGCCCTTAGTCACTCTGATCCTTTGGGGTCTCGTTCTCCTAGACCTGCTGACCTGACGTCTCCGTTCCTGGCTGCTGACGCGCTGCGGGCGCCCACACCCACGCCCACCGTTATCCAACGGACACCGATCCCTTCGGGGCAAAGGGGCTTTCTCACATTTTGAGTAAGTCCCTCAAGCGCCAGGTATTCCCTCCGCGCCAACGTTCTCCTGCTCGCTCGCGTGCAATTGCCCGCAAGCGCTCGCCTGCTGGTCCTGCTGTTCCTGAGACTGCTATCCAGAGACACCCTGTTCCGGGCACTGCTTGCCAACGTTCCCTGCGCATTGGCGCACATCGTTGAAGTTACTGAGATAGCGCACAGGTGCTCACCAGTGGTTCAGCCTGCAGTGTCTCCAAATCTCTTCTACGAAGGGCCCCTCTCCCGTTCGCGGGAGAGGTCTCTCATAGAGACCACTCCTCGCAGTATCAAGCAGTACTTCCAGTGTGGATCGTCGGCTCTGGACTCTGAAGCAGACCTGCCTGGTCCTCTTCAGGGGATGCCCTCCCTTTTAAGTATACATCCCAGTTCCTGATCGTCCTGTCAGCTGATCCTTCAACCTAGCGCACAAGCACAGAACAGTGTGCTTGCCGGAGGGGGGAAGGTTCCAGAAAGGTCCAGGGACATGCAGTCCTTATCTTTTTACAGGCGACTTCCCCTCCAGAGGGAGTGTCTGACTGCACAACCGTCGGCCGGAAGCCAGGTTTGGGACTCTAATCAGAGCGGTAGCACAGCCTTTCAAGCTGTTCTCTTTGAATGGAGCCACAAATCCTTGGCTGCAACCACTCCCCCAAGGAGGAAAAGAGGAGTTCGGACGAGGTAACTTCTCCGAGGACGTAGCTGTCCCCTCGTAAGTCTTCGAGGCAGGTACTCTCCCTCCTCAGACATTTCTCCTTCACCTTCGGACAAAGTTTTCCCACCCACAGGAGAGTCACGGGAGGTGAGACGTTCCCCAATCACACCATTGATGGAAACCCCATCTCGCGTGATATGTTTTCTCGAATAAAGATAGAGAAGATCCTGCCTCCGTCGTTGTTGGAGTCCTGCATTCCTCCCGGGAGGGAGTCAAGGACTCCAAAGAAATACCGGGAGTCCTCTAGCACCAAATCTTCAGGCTCAGACATTCTTCGTTATGGGAACGAACCTGTTTGAGCCTAAGGACGTGAAGCAGGCGGCTGAGAGGCGTTGGAAGTCACCGAGACTCCCTCCTATATGGGGCTTTGACATTCAAGCCCTATAAACCAGCACCTCAGCAGCCACGGCCTACCAAATCAACGGCAGCCAAGACAGTGGGATCTAAGCCCTTTCCGGTCAAGGACAAGAAAGGCAAAAAGTTCCCCAAGGGAGGGAAGAATCCTAGAAGGGGCAACCAAGGACGCAAACCCTAGGATTGGCTGTTCCCCTGCATGTCTGCCAGCGGCGGGATACCTACAAGGTTGCACAGACAGGTTGCAGCAACTCAGGGCCGTTTCCTGGATGGATTCTGTAAGCAGTCAGGGATATCGCGTCCTGTTCACAACATCTCTACCTCCCCTGAGGACAAATCCGGTGTCATTTAGCACCCTTGCCTTGGGATCAGTAAGGAGGCGAACTCTGTGGGCAGAGGTCCAGATTAAAGAATACTTCGGTCAGCATGGAGACCGCAGACACAGTCAGTCTGGCAGTAAATCGCAAGACTTCTTCCGCAGGGACCTACCAGGCAAAGTGGCGAGTTTCCTGTGATTGGAATCGTGAAGGGGTATCTCTCCACTCGATACCACAATTCCAGCAAGAGCGGAGTTCTTCGTTTATTTGCGGGAAGAATGCGCCTTTCAGTCTTGGCAATGAAAGGCTATTGCTCAGCCTCAAGTCTGGCCTTCAGGCCCAAAAGAGCATACTTTTCTTCCTTGCTGGTACTTTCCCTATTCATAGGAAGATACGATCTTACCTGCCCTCAGTCGGAAGTGAGACCTCCTCCAGGGAAGATGGTTCGAATTCTCAGACCTCTTAGGAGGCCTCCCTACGATCCATTTCGCCAGGCTTCAAATCGCCACCTAACTTGGAAGGGGGTGTTCCTACTAGCTTTGGCCTCGGCCAAGCGAGTCGGTGAACTTCATGGTCTCTCGTATGACATCGCCCATGCAAGGGGATGAGGGGTGGTAACGTTCAGATTCACCTCTGAGTTTGTGGCTAAGACACAGAATCCAGGAGTGCCGGATCCTCGATTCGACTCTTTCTGGATTTTGAGTCTTCGTTCTGTAACAGATGACCCAGACCATCTCCTACTGTGTCCAGTAAGGAGTCTGAGGTTATATCTCAAAGAACGGCTGCATTCGTCCCCAAGTGCAAGCTTTGTTTGTGAGCACTGGGAGAACAAAGAGGAGGGTCACCAAGAATACCATCTCCGCATGGATTCGTAGGGTGATCCATCTGTCCCTGAATCCTGACCCTCCTCCGTCATGTCGCCTTAGAGCGCATGATGTCAGGGTTGTAGCTACATCCCTGACCTTCAAGAAGAACTAATCAGTGACACAGGTTCTACAAGAAGGGGTGTGGAAGCATCAGACGACCTTCACAGCCCACTACCTGCAAGACGTGACACACAGGAGGCTCGATACGTTCTCTATCGGCCCTGTGTTGGCTGCACAACAGCTGGTCTAACCTCAGGCTCCTCAATGGACAGGTAGCAGAGTTTTGAGGGCATTGTTACCCGGTCTTAGTCTGCATGAATAAAAAGATTTGTCTGGCCCTTATTCTTTTCTTCATCCTCTATTTCCTTGGAGAAAGCAGCATCCTGGGTTTTCTGCATGCTGACCTCAAACCACTGCAGGTAAACCATGCTTCCTTGTGTTCCTAGTATTACGTTAATACTGTCTCGTCCCAATACCCTGACGAGGTGGTATTGGGTAAGTCCTAGCCTAAAGTTTTCCATCTAAAGAGCTTCAGGTCAACTTCCTAGGACGAGTCACACATAACCCTTCACACACAGCTTATGTAGGCCGCAGCCCTTGCGTAGCGAGGTGCAGGGACTCTTTATTGTTGAGTACTGACACACTCAGATAATGAGTCCCCGGGCAAAGCCAAAAGCCAGTATGGCTGGGACTTTTCCACCCTTCCTAAGGGTTGAGTCACCTATATTAAATAGCGTGTTTTGTATTTCAGTTACGGAACAAATGACAAATTCGAAGATATTTTGTATTTTTCCTAACAATACAAACCTTAGCTATTTCATCAATCTTGCCCGCCAGCCCTGTCCCCGTGAAGTCCTACCTCTAAGCAAAGTGAGCTCATCACACAGGTGTGTGAGGGGGGGGGGGGGGTAGCAACCCCCCCCCCCCCCCCCCGCTAACTAGCGATGGGGATAGTAAACCCTCGGTAAAATTCTAATGGCTCGTCTTTTTTTGCTACACTAAAGTAATAACCCATGTTGAATAGCTAAGGTTTGTATAGTTAGGAAAAATACAAATTATCTCCGAATTAGTCATATTTCCTAAGATACAATTGTGCTGTGTGGTTTTACTCCTGGTTTTAGTGGATTTATACTTCCCATATGTTAATTGTACAAATGCAATACATTAGATTTTGTTTTATGATATCCCCTCCTGTAAAATACTGCTTCCCCTGTGAATCCACGATAATTGCACCATTCAAGGGGATGAGTAACGTAGCAATTAATAGTTTGAGCCAATAATAATTTACTAATTATAGAAAGTAGGTGATGAGTATTGTTCATTGAAAAATATCTGGCAATAGGTATTCATATTTTCTTAAAAAAAACTAAACTCATGATCGTCTACTCATTAATACCAATCAATAGATCTTTGAAAGGTCCTTCTAGATAATTGTAAAAGCAAGAAATTCATGTTCAATTCCGCAATATAACTATACAAAATGTTGGAAAAGACTGAAATATTTACTTTTTTTTTATCAGGTGTATCTGGAGCAATGAGCTATGAGAGGCAAAGTTGAAGGCTTATAATTTTTCTGCACTTTAATGAAAGCATAGTATATGAAAACCAGCTAGCTGTAGTAACTGGAATTCTAAAGGTAAGGTTAATAAAGAGCATTGTTTGTTAGATTTGAATAGTATTAAAAACTGTTGACTTATTCGTAGATTGAGGTCAAATTGATATTGGATTTAACATTTTTGTGTATTATGATGATTAGAGACTGTCAAAGTTGGTGGATTGAGCAAGATTCAATTAAAATAATTCTATTATTAGCTATTCAAGGCAGATTTTACTTGTAAGAAGATTACACTAGGATTTTCTTGTATCTGTACTGCATTAACAATTGATAGGTTGACTAATTCTAGATTTTGCCAATTGAAGGGAGTTACAAGATATTAGTGCTCTTATTACAAGACTAAAGTAGTATTAGATTATTAATGAATTAAGATGGGATTTTGATTGCCAATAGATTAGTATTGTGTTGGATTTCCAATTTTTGTTCATAAACAAATTCAAATCTTCGTCTTTTAATAGGATTATGATTTCCGCTTGACTGGAACTCGAATGTTGAATATCGGAAACAGGTGTCCTTAATTACCAGCCATCACTCAGAAGCCACTTTTGACTCCACCCACTGGGTTGTACACACTTACGCTCTCTCTCTCTTCCTATGTCCAGAAAACCAATGGTGGATAAAGGCTGGATTATATAATTAAAGGATAAAGTTGGATAGGTTTTATTTTTTTTTTATTTTAGGTAACATTGTTTGAGCTTTAGCAAAAAACATTGTTGTTTTGATAGTATTAAGCATTAGCAAAAAACATTGTTGTTTTGTTAGTATTAAGCATTAGCAAGAAACATTTTGTTAGTAATGTTAAAGACATGTGTCCTGTGAAACCAAGTTGTTAGTTTAACAGTGTTGGATAGGTTAGTCCCTCGATAAAGTATACCCGTAAACCAAAAACCAAAACGTTGAATAATCTTGCCAATGAACTAATTGTGTGTGTGAGAGAGAGAGAGAGAGAGAGAGAGAGAGAGAGAGAGAGAGAGAGAGAGAGAGAGAGAGAGAGAGAATGTTCCATAGACCAAGGCAAGATAAGTAGAATTGGTCAATTCATATGATTGAAGGTTTACCAAAAAAGATCCACTCGTATAAATCATTATAGGATAGCTGGAGTTAGGTTATGGAGGATCCACACATAATATAATGAAAATTTAATCAGTCATTTGTTACAAAAGTGATAAATTTACTTGATAAATTTATGAATACCAGGTCCATTTTTCAAGTGAAAAAACCACATTAATTAATAATTTCCACAGCCTTATTCTTGTATACTAAGCAATATTCTACACATGAAACTTAACGTCTTGGTAAATCCTTTTTTTTTGCTCAATTTATCCATAATTTTTTTATACAAATATTTTATTAGGCTTTGTGTTTTGACTAGGTATCCACTGTGGTGTAAGGTAGAATGTTTCATTAGGAAATGGATTTGTAATCTTTTGAAGAAAATTACAGGGAGTAATCATGAGCATTTTGGGAGCTCCTGTTAGTCAGCGGATTTCCAGATGCCAATCATTAGATTATTGAAGAGAGATATGTCCTCGTTAGGATTTAGGAGGCAATACTTTTCCACCCTAACAAGATATTATTTCGGTTGTAATATCTATTATAAATGGCACGGGCAAGTCTAGTCAGTACTGATTCCCACTTCTGTATTCAATAAATTAGAACATTTTATATATATAGTTTATCATGCAGAACATTTTACTAAAAATAGTCATTTTAAAGTGGACAGTAAGGTGTTTTTATACTAATTACGTATATGTACAATTAACATCTTTTACTGATTTTTCAGACTAGAATCATCAGAAAGGGAAATCATTGATAGCCTCCAGCTCAACACAGAAAATCACACTACGAGTGTGCACTTATGATGAAGATCAACAGCTATCAATCTCGGATTTACTACAGAAAAAAAAAAATTCCAGAAATTTTCAGAGGAAGGCAAAACAATCGACGAATTATATCCATTTCTGATTTCAAAGGGAAGACCAATAGTGTCACTGAAGTGGCTAGCCTATCATCAAATTTTTATGGAGTATTAAAAGACCGTTATGAAAATATCATCTCAGAGCTATAAATATTTTTAAATAATCCACTGATCAGATTTTGGTGGTTATATGTTACGATGGTCACTCGGTTTATTTATTCCTTAAGTTCAATAGCAATCACTAAATGTGTTACAATAGTCATTCCATTTATATACCATAGGTTCAATAACAATCACTGTTACGAAGTTCACTTTACTTAAATCCTATATATTCAATAGCAATCACTAACTAAAGAGGAAATAAATGTTAGAATAACAGTAAATTATATAAACTTTTGCAACAACAATCATACCAGATTAGTCCAAGTTTATCAGCGTCTTTATTTAGTTGTTGGGGCTATTAACTAGAATGAGTTGAAGCAGTAATGCTTTTCCCTCTGAAACTTGAAATGTCAGTACATAAATTTTGAAGCTTTTGTGATAGTTTTATAGATTCTCAACCTCAGAATTTATCTTGAAAATTTTCCAGATCAACATTGATAAGTTTATTTGCCCTAAAACTCTGATTGCAATTTCCTAATAATTATGATTTTTTTTCAGTTGTCCAAAAACTAGTTGAATAGCAAATATACCTATTGATAATGGATTCATATTACCTGTTAGAATAATTAGCCGGAATTATTATAGGTAATATTAAATGGAATGACGTTATATGATGTATTATTGTTTTTGAAAAATGAGGAAATTGGACATTTGGAAACCAATTAAGGTCAACAAATGTAAATGAGGAAGGACTTCATCCTAAGAAATTTACTGCTCGAGTTTAAGTTTTCATTAACTAGTTGCTAAATCAAATGTCAATCTCCTCTAAATCTCTAAGACATTTTCTAGATCGTATCATTTTTTGAATTGTTAAAAAGTACTACAAACAAGTTATCTAAATGTGACTGAGGGGAAATTAATATTAATCATCTTTTTAGGATTATTTCAGATTCATTCCACAATTTGTATATCAAATTACATTAATTGTATGTGAATATAACCTACAAATAATTATTTCAACTTTATGAAGACCTTTTCATCTGTCTTTCGTAACTGTCATCTAAATTCTATTTTGCACAACGTCGAATCTAGGTCTGTGTTCTCTTAGTTTAAGCCTGTGTTCTCTTAGGATCTATGCCAGTATTCTCTTAGATTTTAGGCCTTCACTTAGAGCACTTTAGATCTGTTTTTTCTCGGTTTAGATTCTAGGCCTATGTTCTCTTAGTTTCTAGCCCTGAGTTTTCTTAGATTCTAGCTTTGTTCTCCAAAATTCTAGCCCTGTGTTTACTCTTAAAATCTAGGTCTGTGGTTCCTTAGTTTAGATCCTAGGCCTGTGTTCTCTTATATCCTAGGCCTGTGTTCTCTTATATCCTAGGCCTGTGTTCTCTTATATTCTAGGCCTGTGTCCTCATATATTCTAGGCCTGTGTTCTACTATGTTCTTGGCCTGTGTTCTCTGATATTAGATTCTAAGCATGTACTCTTAAATTAGATTCTAGGCCTATGTTCTTTGAGATTAGATTCTTGGCCTGTTTTTTCTCAGATTAGATTCTAGGCCTGTGTTCTCTTGGATTAGATTCTAGGCCTGTGTTCTCTTGGATTAGATTCTAGGCCTGTGTTCTCTGAGATTAGATTCTAGGCCTGTGTTCTCTTGGATTAGATTCTAGGCCTGTGTTCTCTTGGATTAGATTCAAGGCCTGTGTTCTCTTGGATTAGATTCTAGGCCTGTGTTCTCTGAGATTAGATTCTAGGCTTGTGTTCTATTGGATTAGATTCTAGGCCTGTGTTCTCTTGGATTAGATTCTAGGCTTGTGTTCTCTTGGATTAGATTCTAGGCCTGTGTTCTCTTAAATTTGATTCTAAGCCTGTGTTCTCTTAAATTTGATTCTAAGCCTGTGTTCTCTTAAATTTGATTCTAGGACTGTGTTCTCTTAAATTTGATTCTAGGACTGTGTTCTCTAAGATTTGATTCCAGGCCTGTGTTCTCTTGGATTAGATTCTAGGCCTGTGTTCTCTTAGATTAGATTCTAGGCCTGTGTTCTCTTGGATTAGATTCTAGGCCTGTGTTCTCTTGGATTAGATTCTAGGCCTGTGTTCTCTTGGATTAGATTCTAGGCCTGTGTTCTCTTGGATTAGATTCTAGGCCTGTGTTCTCTTGGATTAGATTCTAGGCCTGTGTTCTCTTGGATTAGATTCTAGGCTTGTGTTCTCTTGGATTAGATTCTAGGCTTGTGATCTCTTGGATTAGATTCTAGGCTTGTGATCTCTTGGATTAGATTCTAGGCCTATGTTCTCTTTGATTAGATTCTAGGCCTGTGTTCTCTTGGATTAGATTCTAGGCTTGTGTTCTCTTGGATTAGATTCTAAGCCTGTGTTCTCTTAAATTTGATTCTAAGCCTGTGTTCTCTTAAATTTGATTCTAAGCCTGTGTTCTCTTAGAATTAGATTTTGAGCCTGCGTTCTCTTAAATTTGATTCTAGGTCTATGTTCTCTTAGACTTAAGGCCTGTGTTCTTTTAAAATAGATTCCAGGACTGTATTCTCCTAAATTAGATTCCAGGCCTGTGTTCTCTCAAATTAGATTCCAAGCCTGTGTTCTCTTTAAGTTTTATTCTAGGCCTGTGTTCTCTTAGTTTTATTTTAGGCATGTGTTCTGTTAAATTAGATTCCAAGCCTATGTTCTCTTTCAGTTTTATTCTAGGCCTGTGTTCTCTTAGTTTTATTCTAGGCCTGTGTTCTGTTAAATTAGATTCTAGGCTTGTGTTCTCTTAAATTAGATTCTAGGCCTGTGTTCTCTTAAATTTGATTCTAGGCCATTGTTTTCTCAAATTAGATTGTAGGCCTGTGTTCTCTTAGATTAGATCATTGGCGTGTGTTCTTTGATTCTAGGCCTATGTTCTCTTATATTCTAGGGCTGTGTTCTCTTATATTCTAGTCCTGTGTTCTTAGATTTCAAGCCTGTATTCTCTTAAATTTGATTATAGGCCTGTGTCCTCTTAAATTCTAGGGCTTTTGTTCTTTTAGATTTTAGTCCTGTGTTCTTTTAGATTCTAAGCCTGTGTTCTCTTAAATTTAATTCTAGGCCTCTGTTCTCTTAAATTTGATTCTAGGCCTGTGTTCTCTTAAATTTGATTCTAGGCCTGTGTTCTGTTAAATTAGATTCTAGGCCTGTGTTCTCTTAAATTAGATTCTAGGCCTGTGTTCTCTTAAATTTGATTCTAGGTCTATGTTCTCTTAGACTTAAGGCCTGTGTGCTTTTAAAATAGATTCCAGGACTGTGTTCTCCTAAATTAGATTCCAGGCCTGTGTTCTCTTAAATTAGATTCCAAGCCTGTGTTCTCTTTAAGTTTTATTCTAGGCCTGTGTTCTCTTAGTTTTATTCTAGGCATGTGTTCTGTTAAATTAGATTCTAGGCTTGTGTTCTCTTAAATTAGATTCTAGGCCTGTGTTCTCTTAAATTTGATTCTAGGCCATTGTTGTCTCAAATTAGATTCTAGGCATGTGTTCTGTTAAATTAGATTCTAGGCCTGTGTTCTCTTAAATTAGATTCTAGGCCTGTGTTCTCTTAAATTTGATTCTAGGTCTATGTTCTCTTAGACTTAAGGCCTGTGTGCTTGTAAAATAGATTCCAGGACTGTGTTCTCCTCAATTAGATTCCAGGCCTGTGTTCTCTTAAATTAGATTCCAAGCCTGTGTTCTCTTTAAGTTTTATTCTAGGCCTGTGTTCTCTTAGTTTTATTCTAGGCATGGGTTCTGTTAAATTAGATTCTAGGCTTGTGTTCTCTTAAATTAGATTCTAGGCCTGTGTTCTCTTAAATTGGATTCTAGGCCATTGTTGTCTTAAATTAGATTCTAGGCATGTGTTCTGTTAAATTAGATTCTAGGCCTGTGTTCTCTTAAATTAGATTCTAGGCCTATGTTCTCTTAAATTAGATTCTAGGTCTATGTTCTCTTAAATTTGATTCTAGGTCTATGTTCTCTTAGACTTAAGGCCTGTGTGCTTTTAAAATAGATTCCAGGACTGTGTTCTCCTAAATTAGATTACAGGCCTGTGTTCTCTTAAATTAGATTCCAAGCCTGTGTTCTCATTAAGTTTTATTGTAGGCCTGTGTTCTCTTAGTTTTATTCTAGGCATGTGTTCTGTTAAATTAGATTCTAGGCTTGTGTTCTCTTAAATTAGATTCTAGGCCTGTGTTCTCTTAAATTTGATTCTAGGCCTGTGTTCTCTTAAATTTGATTCTAGGCCTGTGTTCTGTTAAATTATATTCTAGGCCTGTGTTCTGTTAAATTAGATTCTAGGCCTGTGTTCTCTTAAATTAGATTCTAGGCCTGTGTTCTCTTAAATTTGATTCCATTTCTATGTTCTTTTAGACTTAAGGCCTGTGTGCTTTTGAAATAGATTCCAGGACTGTGTTCTCCTAAATTAGATTCCAGGCCTGTGTCCTCTTAAATTAGATTCCAAGCCTGTGTTCTCTTTAAGTTTTATTCTAGGCATGTGTTCTCTTAGTTTTATTCTAGGCATGTGTTCTGTTAAATTAGATTCTAGGCCTGGTTTTCTTAAATTAGATTCTACGCCTGTGTTCTCTTAAATTTGATTCTAGGCCATTGTTGTCTCAAATTAGATTCTAGGCATGTGTTCTGTTAAATTAGATTCTAGGCCTGTGTTCTCTTAAATTAGATTCTAGGCCTGTGTTCTCTTAAATTTGATTCTAGGTCTATGTTCTCTTAGACTTAAGGCCTGTGTGCTTTTAAAATAGATTCCAGGACTGTGTTCTCCTAAATTAGATTCCAGGCCTGTGTTCTCTCAAATTAGATTCCAAGCCTGTGCTCTCTTTAAGTTTTATTCTAGGCCTGTGTTCTCTTAGTTTTATTCTAGGCATGTGTTCTGTTAAATTAGATTCTAGGCCTGTGTTCTCTTAAATTAGATTCTAGGCCTGTGTTCTCTTAAATTTGATTCTAGGTCATTGTTGTCTCAAATTAGATTCTAGGCATGTGTTCTCTTAGATTAGATCATTGGCCTGTGTTCTTTGATTCTAGACCTGTGTTCTCTTATATTCTAGGGCTGTGTTCTCTTATCTTCTAGGGCTGTGTTCTCTTAGATTCTAGTCCTGTGGTCTCTTAGATTTCAAGCCTGTGTTCTCTTAAATTTGATTCTAGGCCTGTGTTCTTTTAGATTTTAGTCCTGTGTTCTTTTAGATTTTAGTCCTGTGTTCTCTTAGATTCTAAGCCTGTGTTTTCTTAAATTTAATTCTAGGCCTGTGTTCTCTTAAATTTGATTGTAGGCCTATGTTCTGTTAAATTTGATTGTAGGCTTGTGTTCTCTTAAATTTTATTGTAGGCCTATGTTCTCTTAAATTTGATTGTAGGCCTATGTTCTCTTAAATTTGATTGTAGGCCTATGTTCTCTTAAATTTGATTGTAGGCCTATGTTCTCTTCAATTTGATTGTAGGCCTATGTTCTCTTAAATTTGATTGTAGGCCTGTGTTCTCTTAAATTTGATTGTAGGCCTGTGTTCTCTTAAATTAGATTTCTAGGAGTAGGTTGGCCAGGGCACCAGCCACTCGTTGAGATAATACCGCTAGAGAGTTATGGGGTCTTTTGACTGGCCAGACAGTACTATATTGGATCCTTCTCTTTGGTTACGGTTCATTTTCCCTTTGCCTACATACACACTGAATAGTCTGGCCTATTCTTTACATATTCTCCTCTGTCCTGACAACACAGATTACCAAACAATTCTTCATCACTCAAGGGGTTACTACACTGTAATTGTTCAGTGGCCACTTTCCTCTTGGTAAGGGTAGAAGAGACTCTTTAGCTATGGTAAGCAGCTCTTCTAGGAGGACGACACTCCAAAATCAAACCACTGTTCTCTAGTCTTTGGTAGTGCCATAGCCTCTGTACCATGGCCTTCCACTGTCTTGGGTTAGAGTTCTCTTGCTTGAGGTTCACTCGAGCAGACACACCTATCTTATTTCTCTCCCTCTTGTTTTGTTAAAGTTTTTATAGTTTATACAGGAGATATTTATTGTTATTACTCTCCTTAAAATATTTTATTTTCCTTTTTTCCTTTCCTCACGTAGCTATTTTCCCTGTTGGAGCCCCTCGGCTTATAGCATCCTGCTTTTCCAATTAGGGCTGTAGCATAGTAAGTAAGTAAATAATAATAATAATAATAATAATAATAATAATAATAATAATAGGCCGGTGTTCACTTAGATTAGATTTGCTTAGGATAGTAGCAATTGGACGAAAAAAAAAACTTGCTCTTCAATTAGCCACAATTAGATATGAACACCTTTGAAAGTATTGGTATTTCAAATATACTAGATAAGTAAATAAAATACTAATTAATAATTATATTTTGTTTCAAAATAGTCATCTTTCCTTCCCTCTTGTAGTAATAACATGCTCTGATTAACTGTGAATTTAATATAAAGCCCCAGTACTAGAATTGTTTATATATATTTAAGTTGAGGAGCAAACCTAGATGTTCTATAAAGATTTCGCTATTATTAATCCATTTATCTTGTGTAACGTGAAGCAAGGAAAGTCAGGAACAGGATAATTTTGAATATATGGTAATCAAATCACTGTATTGAAAGTCTTGAATAATATAGCTAAGCATTAGAAAGCTAATATAACTCTCTCTCTCTCTCTCTCTCTCTCTCTCTCTCTCTCTCTCTCTCTCTCTCTCTCTCTCTCTCTCTCATAATTAAGGTTATATCCACAATAAAACAAATATACCTGTTTCAGAATAAGTTTGAAAACTTTGTTCCCCAATATGTTTGTAAAATCAATCTCAAACCTTCATAAATAATTGTTGGTTTTTTCGTTAGATTAAGAATCATCCCAAAATATTACTTCAATTATTCTGGTCACGTATAACATTTCAAATACTTGTTTGCAGTAGCAAATATTATTCCTATTTTATATCCAGTGAACGTGCATCTTTGTTTCCATACATTCCAATGACAAAATTGTTATAAAAAAAAAAAACGGGATAAAATCTCTTGCCTACTGGTTTTAAGCTTTGCATATTTCTTATACAAAAGATACAAATAAGTGCCTAGTAGGCTACTCTAGAATTGAATATAATCTCTGTAGTTGATAACAGTTGTAGTTTAGATAGTTTTACGGAATGAATTCATATTAAAAGCTCATATGAAAGGAATAGTAATTTAAACAGTTCCTGGGAAGCATTAGTGTTTTGCCACAATCATAAAAAAAGGAACCCGTCAGTGAAGTAGTTTTAAGTCGACATTTGGAGAATAATCCTTAAAGGAGAGGTTCTTGGAGGGATTTCAATGTAAAATTGCATGTCAAAGAGTATGTTTAACTGATTATTCAAAGTCTGGGTGATTTTAAAGTAAAACCTAATGTCAAAGAGTGGGTTTAATGCATTGTTTCAAGTCTTGAAGTGGTTTTAATGCAAAACTTCATGTCAAAAACTGGATTTAACATATTAGTTCGTCTTTAGGGGTTTTAATGTAAAACTTTAAGGCTTAAATGAATAGCAATATTAAATGAAAGGGTTAAGAGATTGCTTCAGAAACATCTTATTTTTTATACTTAGGCTAAAATTACCGGGTTATTGGAAGGGAAGAATTACACTGCTTCGGAAAGAGACATAATAAGGGAGGAATTGCAACTATGGCACTAATTCGAAAAGGGACATATTAAGGGAGGAGTTGCAAATATGGCCCCTTTTCGAAAAGGACATAATAAGGGAGGAATTGCAACTATAGCACTTATTCGAAAAGGGACATATTAAGGGAGGAGTTGCAAATATGGCCCCTTTTCGAAAAGGACATAATAAGGGAGGAATTGCAACTATGGCACTGCTTGGGAAAGGCACTGCTTCGAAAAGGGACATATTAAGGGAGGAATTGCAACTAGGGCACTGCTTCCAAAAGGGACATAAAGGAGGAATTGCAACTAGGGCACTGCTTCGAAAAGGGACATAGGAAGGAATTGCAACTAGGGCACTGCTTCGAAAAGGGACATAACGGAGGAATTGCAGTTAAAGCACTGATTACAAGGAGAAAAAAATAATTTGCGTGGTGATCAATTATTTAGAATAGTTACAGGAATTATTGCCTATAGGGAAGCTAAAAAACTAGGGGTTTCCTATAAGTATTTAATGTATGACTGCGAGATAAATGTAGCGTTTTGAATGAGTATTTTAAAGGTTATTACTTTTTAAATAATATTTACACAGATTGGATGGCAAAGTTATGGTTTTAGTTTTCCATTGTAATAGACATGTAGGTGGTGTCTTTTAAACCTATCAAAAGCTGTTTTTTAGTTAAACTTGCTGTGAAAGACCAATAAAAACTTCATACAAATAGGATTTGAGTCAGAAATGGTAATATGGATTTTTCACATTTAGGTAGAGAATAAAAATCAAGTGCTTAAAACCAGTAGTCATTTATATAAAATAAAAATTGTCATGATTTTAGTACACAAATGTTTATCATTAAATCTTAATTGAGAAATGAGATGCTTGTTCAACTCATAACTGTACATTGGTTAGAATGATTATTTGAAATATTTTGTTGTGAATAATAAGTGCTACTTAATTGTCAATTCCATCGGTAAAGTTTGTATGAACAAAAGTACTTGAAGATACAAGAGCAACGATCCTGATTGGTAATTTATGGCAAAAGGTGACATACCAGTGCTAATGGTATAACTATGTATATTAGATAAGTAAATCTAAATGACCCAGAATTTTTGGACGTCAGTGTGTAGTAAAATGGACATATGTACTGCTATTATTATGTACTAGGTTCATTATTGTCAGAGAGCTAGAAAGGATTTATTCATCATATTAAGTACAAGATATGTGAATAGCTATTTAGAATAAACTTCTTCATTCATAAGGGAAATGAGACGTTTTATGTCGAGCCATCCTGGTGTTTAGCTAGGTGGAGTTATTTCTTAATATCCTTCACACACAAAAAAAAATGTTAAATCCCAAGATATTGTTCATTTCTCAAACGTGAGATAGACAGGTAAGATGAGTCTTATATGAGTGTGTTTGACTTAGACAGCCTTTAGTCAGTAAAATATTTCTTAGAAAGCACTATTCTAAATTGCTATGCTCGTATTGCTAGCAATATTGATGCTAATGGCAACTATACAGACTTTTTGTGCCTGTATAGATCAAACGAAGCATTCCTTGTATACAGATTAGTTTTTTCAGAGTCAAACTCTAAGCATAAAATTGGTCTTGCCTACCTATTTCAATTTTAGGTAGGTAGGTAGGTCCTTTAATTTTTTTTTTTTTTTTTTTTTGATGTCGGCTACCCCCCAAAATAGGGGGAAGTGCCTTTGGTATATGTATGACCTATTTCAATTTTGAAAATTTACAAAATCCGATGCTTAACCATTTCACATGGGGCATCTTTAAGAAATACCTACCAACTCCCTTTGCTAAAACCTATGATTGCTCAACTTAGGACGTTTGATTTCCCTTATGGATGAAGAAATTTACTCTAATTAGCTAATCAGATAACTTGCACTCGTCCCATTTCATGTAAATGATTGAGTCAGGTAAAAGAGAAGACATATGTAAGACTACTGCCCTGACCATCCTTGCTGCTTCCCCCAGCAGACAGTCAGATCGGACCGAAGTACACATTCATCTTACACATGGACACCTGAATCACTTTAGCTGTGTAATAAAGTTTCCAAATACAAATCCTAAGGAAAAGGTTAAAGCTAATTCAACCTGAAACACTTTATGGAACTAATGATACCATTCTAAACAATATAAATTTCATATAACTATGAATAAAAATAACCCTATAAAAATTACTTTCTTTTTACAAGCGGATAAACCATTTTATGGAACGTGATTCTAATTGAATATTTACCTGCAATTTAAGGTAGATTAAGTTTTAATTCAAAATTTAATGTAACTCATAATAATAAACATACTCTCAGAAATTCAATAGCTTTATACACCCAGAGAACTGGATAAAGACAACCCCAATAAATACTATCTTCTGTTTATATTCCCTTACTACAATATACTATCCTCAGCATATAAACCCTTGATATATCATCATCGTCTTATAACTATTCATAATACTAACCTTTACCTATAAATAAATATATTTCCTATAGTATCCTCTGCTAATAATCGTTTATTATACCATCAAGAGCATTTATTCCTTTACTAAGATATCCTCAGCCAATAATCAAAGGAGATGATTCTTTATTACGTATTGCATGCAGGTCCTGTCAAACTTATTTTATGTACCACGAGTTAAGGTAAAAAATAGTTATTATCAAACTATTTTTAATAATAGAATAATTTCATACTTTCTGAATTTTAGTTCTAAACCGATTTTAGATTAACCTAGCCTGAAATGAAATTAAAATAACTTTTTAAAAAGTTAAGAGTTAACTCAGACAAGAGACAGTTCTTAACAGACTTGAGATTAACCTAGCCTGAAATGAAGTTAAAAAAAAATCCCTTTTAAAGTTACCAGAATTAGCTCAGACGAAAGACAGACAGACGGAGATGACGTTAATAACTACCATATCCTCTACTAAAAACTGACACAAAATGAACAGTGTAAGGAAGTTAAAACTATCAACAACGAAGGGATATATATCTTTAAATTACTACACAATAAATAATCTATAATACCCAGCAGTCCATTAAGATAACGATATTTAATAATGACAAATTCAGTAAGCGATTTAATTCATAATATAAATACTGTTAAAATTTCATAATAGAGAAATACAAGACCTGCAATTATAACTTCTATGCAAGTTGATCATTGTTAAGAAAATATATACTAAAAAATAAAGAATCAAACTCTAATCACTATGAACAAAAAGATGAATTATAATCTTCTATCGTTTATTACGAAAACAAACTTTCTTCTCAGATAGGTCAGCAAATCACATAATTATTACCCCAAAACTCTAAAATTTATTTTTTCTTTAAAAATATATAAAAAAAATATTTTATTTCAATTAATATGAAAAATAAACTAAGTTAAAACTTGGTTATCTCAGAAGATCTATATTAAGGTCTTTACTAAAATTTCAAGTGATTTTCTACACTAATACATTTTTCATCTATGGCACAAGCTATCCCAAAATACTTAAGATACCAATTTTTTAATCTCTATTTACTGAAACTGAGGATTCCACAATCTTGGAAAAAAAATATAGTTTTGAAAAATATTCGAGTTTGAAGCTTGCCAATGAGCT
>NC_090727.1:66500353-66540353 GCF_036898095.1 Palaemon carinicauda | reverse complement strand
CCCTATAGCAGGGTAAAACCTTCTCCCAAGGCCTTGGCTGTAAATTCCTTGGGTTCTGGGTGTCATCCTCTTCTGCAATCATCTGGCTTTCCAGCTCAATGAGGTCCTCAGCTAACAACTCATATCCATGAGATGCCAGAAGTTCGGTGCCATCATCAGAATCCACCTCAAGTTTCAGCTGTGTAAAGTCTGAATTTCTCTAGAATTCGTGGGTAAGGAATTTCTGCAATAACTCCACAGACCAAGGAGTGCTATGAAAGAAGTTTTGAGGAAATCGTAACTGAGGAGTATAATTTTGAAAGATTTCCAAGTCAAGGCATTACCCAAAAAGCAATCTTTACCTAGAGAAAAACAAACAAAATAAAAAGTGCCCCAAAAATCAACACTAAAGATAGCCCTTATACACCGAAATGACTTAAAGATATATCTTTAAACCAGAATAATTTGAAAATATCTATAAACAAGGATTGTTCTCAATCAATAAATGTCCCAAGGTAACTCATGCGGACCAAGAAAAAACACACAGGCATAAGAATTCTTTGTAAATGACACTATAACAACCCCTCACGATAAAACAACTCAAAGATAAATTTAAAATCCCTTAAAATCAAATTAGACAATTTCAAAACTATCAGATAGAGTGGTCTAAAAGTTTCCTTAAGTCGGGCATAATCCTGAAACTTAGAAAAACCTTGTAAAACTTTCCAAACCTAAGTATGAAAATATGTTGAACAGATTTTGGAAGATAATAACATTTATATAATTTTCTATAACATGTTTACAACCAATAAAAAGAATTCTAAAGAAGAAGAGCATTTATATACGGGTGCCCTTAGGGTAAATAGCCCAGGAAACCAACATACTACCACCAAGAGCGCGGTATTATAGAAATACAATGGAGAATAGAAATCAAAGAATAAAAAAATCATTGCCCAATAGAAACTCCCCTTTGACTTTGAAACTGTTGATCGGTTGAAATTTAGATCACAAGAATGTATAAAGTAAAGTTAAGATAAAATATCTTAACTTAGGGAAATATATCACTTTAAAAACATACATTATACAATATAACCTGATTAAATGTTTTCTACATCATTTTCGTTATAATAGATATCTAAAGATGCCACAATGCTTGTATGTAAAAAAAGAAAGAAAGAAAAAAAAAACTAGCTATTTAATATTAGTATAAAATTTTTCTTAGGTAATTTGTTTTCTTATTTAGGATAGTGCTATGATTATAATGATTGTGTCTCATCTAATGCTACATAGAAATTATCGCTATTGATTATTCGCAAGTACAAATTAAGGAACCATAATTAATTATCTACAGGTACAAATTCAGGTAGCATATAAACGTTATCCCAAATGTGCATAGAAGAATGACAAACATACAAGCAGTGTGGCCAGATCAATTTAGATTACAATGGCATATAACTAAATATATCTAACCATCACTGACAACTGGGATTAAGATTTGATATTGATGCTTCTAGTAAATTCAGTATGACACAAGATGGCAATAGACATATGCTAATCAAAGTTTTTGAAATTATGATTCAGTAATATTTAAAGTTTCCAATAAAGTATAAATTAGTTTTACGTTTTGTTATTTTTAGAAATTTTCAAGTAAAAAACTGACAGTAGAGCTTACGAGAATTAAGACTTAATTGGCATTATGTAAAAAGTAAACTATATGAAACAGACAGCAAACAGAATTTAGGATTTATAGAACAGTAATTTTGCAGTTGGGCTTTAACAACTAACTTTAAGATATAAATTTAGTAATACCATGGTACTTAGAGCCTAATTGTAAATAGATCTACATGAGAATCTCGAAAATTATCAATTCTCCTAAAAACCAAAAAATACGGAGTAATTTTTTCATTTCTTGAAGTCACAGATCCTAGTTTCCACTTCCACTGTAGATCAGAAGTTTTCTTGTGGTAATTGACATGACCATTATATCTATCGTCAAGTCATTTGTTATCTCAAGTAAGCGACCAACTTTATCCTGAAAAAAATATTTTATGAATTAAATCCTCTTACAATTCAGGACAAATAATATACCTAGCGAACTCAAACATGTAATGAAATATCATAGAAAACTGCCACTAGGTGAGATCATAATGAATAAAATCCCTTTGCTTTTTATAGTTGTTCTTTCATGAAAATCAATAAAAACAAGCACAAATGTGTTCAATGGCTTCATTTCACTAAAAGTTTTATATTTTTCTAGATGAATAATAAGATTTTATATAAAACAAAACATTTGTTCTTAGTTTGCTAAAAAAGGAGCGTTTAAAGATGAAAAATAGCTTTAACAAATGTAAATTAATGTATAAATTATTATGCATAAAATAGCCTATAAATTATATGGAACGATTTAAGAAATTGAAGTGAGAATAACATTTACAATATGGAAAACTCAAGATGTCTCAATAAGTTGAGTAATTAATATATTAATATCAATAAAACAATTACTGTATCCCCTAATATTGTTTTAATTAACTATCATGAACTATTAAACAGTTCTGTTTACAAAAGATTCAAGTTATACAAATGTTAAATTCCCATATTCAACGGATTTGCTTACGGTTAAGCTTTATGTACTTAACCAAAACTCTCAGACTTCAAAAATTATAAACCCTTGCAAATTAAATCTCCTCTACGCCATTTTCAAATTGTAAGAATAGAGATGCCTTATCTTGAACAGCTCAATTTATAAGAATAGAGACGCCTTATATAGAACAGCACAGAATGCAATATAACTCATAATCAATCAATCAATCAATCTAGAACAGCTGTTCACTTTCACTATCATTTTTTTTCAAAAGAAACTCGCCTACAACCCGTATAGATTACCCTGAATTCTTATAACTCAGTGATATCTGAATTACTAAAATCTAAAATACAGTACCTTTATCATATAGATTTTGTAAGATATTTTCAATTATCACATACATATACACTCACACACGCGCACGCACACACATATATATATATATATATATATATATATATATATATATATATATATATATATATATATATATATACATATATATATATATATATATATATATATATATATACATATATATATATATATATATATATATATATATATATATATATATATATATATATATATGTATATATATATATATATATATATATATATATATATATATATATATGTGTGTGTGTGTGTATAAATATGTATATATATATATATATATATATATACATATATATATATATATATATATATATATATATACATATATATATATATATATATATATATATATATATATATATATATATATATATATATATATACGCATGTGTGTATGTTTGTATACAACAACATATGCAGCCATTTCTAGTCAACTGCAGGACAAAGGCCCTAAACATGTCATTGTCATGCCTAAAGTTTGGTCATTTTCATTACTACGCTAGAAACTGTTGATTGGTTATGGTAGGAGACTTAGTCTGATGGCTCACAGCAAACCAATCTAGTATGGGTGGCCTTAACTAAAACAGTTTTGCTGATCATGGTGATACACTAACCCTTTCACAACATTAATGAGAGTGTTTCATAGTTTCTCATTAAAGAATTCTCTTTTCGAATAAAATAACTGATTTTCTAGGAGAAGGATACTCCAAAATCAAACCAGTGTTCTCTAGTCTTAGGTAGTGCCATAGCCTCTGTACCAGGGTCTTCCACTGTCTTGGGTTGAGTTCTCTTGCTTGAGGGTACACTCAGCACGCTATTCTATCTGATTCCTCTTTCTCTTGTTTTGTTTAAGTTTTTATAGTTTTTATAGGAAATATTCATTTTAATGTTATTGCTCCTCTTAAAATATTTTTTTTTCCTTTTTTCCCTTCCTCACTGAGCTATTTTCCCTGTTGGGGCCCCTGGGCTTATAGCATCCCACTTTTCCAACTAGGGATATAGCTTAGCAAATAATAATAATAATAATAATAATAATAATAATAATAATAATAATAATAATAATAACAATAATAATAATAATAATAATATAGTTTGTCATTCCTCAGTCATAGATATATTTTCAGAGATTACTAGGTAATTGTACAGGTAATAATCTAGTCGTGCTTATGAACGAATATTTAAAATATTCAGTAAGTAAATTCCAAATCTACCAATAAACAAAGATTTACTAAAAAACTAAAATTTTTACCATGAAGGATGGGTCTATTCTAAGAAACCCTTTATGTTTATTTTGTTCCATTTGGATGTTTTACTTACCTTGAGTCACAAACTTATCTTAAACTCATACTTATAAATAGGTAAAAGAATTACTATTTGTAGATGAACCTAGAAAGATAATTTTTAGACATTTACCTTTCTATATAAAACGCATCAAATATCATTGAGCAACAGAACAGGAAAAGCCCGTGGAAAATCTAATCCACTGTTCATTGCAGTGTTTACATTATGCAATTCCATGTAACTTACATGAATGCTCTATACTCAAATCAAATACAGAAAAAGCTCTGGTAATCAGACTTAATCTATACTTTTTGTCATTAATTTAAGCTATAGGGATCAGTCTTATGAAGCACTTAATTACCTGATAACGAGACTATTTGAGAAAAACGTAGCTACCTAACACACCATTTATATTTCATATGAACTTCTTTTATAAAGACAACACCTAAGTATAAAGATGACTGCCTAAATCAAAATTCTTACACATGACTAAGAAGATGGCTTCACTAGTAGAAACCTCTTGTGATGATTGAGAATTTTTATAGGCCTACCTACTTATCGAAAAAAAAAGTAGTAGTGAAAATTTCTCAGTCAAAATTTATCCTACAACCATATTTCTAACACTTTGTATGGTACCACTAATGTCACTCTTAATAAGGTATCATTTATATGAATACAGCCTTAAGTAGAACTCCATTCTATCCTGAAGATTTAAATATTTTTATGCAAGAATAAAATCCATGCATGACGGAGGCATGGAACACGGAAAATTTTCCTTATCAATTTATATATTAAAGATTAAATATATTTGTACATTCAAACCCCTAACTGGAGACTAAACTATTTATCTGTAAACCTATTTTATACAATACAACTTGCTAACATTTGGTGTAGGGTAAAATTATAACGTTTAAGTAAGAAGTCACTTAAGAATAAATTGATGAAATAACTGGCTTGTGTTATTTTCTATTGAACCTGGAAGTCCAAGTTTCTTGACAGAATTAGATATACTTCAGTGCTGGAAGGAATATTGTAATATCAATCAAATATAGCCTGTCATAGTAATCAAGCAGCTGGATGAGATCATGATGAGGGGTAGATGGAGATAGTTTGAGCATGCTCTTCTCACTCCCCAAGAGAGATTAGTTCACCAAACGTTTAGCTGGGCTCCACAAGGCACTAGAAGAGTTGGAAGACCAAGGCCTACCTGGCTGAGGACTATGAAGCATGAAGTGGGAGATGATGAATGGAGAAGTGTTGAATTAAAAGCACGAGATAGAGATGATTGGCGAAATCTAACCGAGGTCCTTAGCATCAATAGGTTTAGGAGGATATTGTGATGGGGATAGTGGACTCGCCTCAAACATCAAGCAAGGGCTCCCAGTTCAAATCAAATTATGAATAACTTCAGTTTCAGATAAATGGAAAATAAAATACCTGACTTATAAATAATCTATATCATTCCTCTTTGCTAAAATGTTATGAATTCTAAGGCAGTTTTACAATTGTTAATTATTAAACAAGTACCATATTACAGATTAACGAAATATGGCCTTCTATGGTCATAAAACCTAAAATGTATACTGTCTAATCTCACATTAGCTACTACATCACTGAAAAACAACTTTTTGAGAATGCAATTTTTGAGAAACAATGGGCCAATAGTATAGACATAAAACTTTCGTATTATAATGACAAAAACTGACCATCTCACAAAAAAAAAAAAAATACAATCTCCATTTCAAGAGAATCTCTGCAATACTGGAATTTTTTTCTGGTAGTATATGGTCAAGTCTGAATCATACACTGTACACAAGCTACCTCTCATAGATATTTATTACCTACTCTGTAACCTAACCGAGCTGTAAATCTCTGTAAACTGATGTCAGTTGAATCTTACAGCTTCCATCCATGTTATCAGCTTTGATATGGATATGCTTAATTTAATATTGGGCCATCAACGTTCCTTTAGCTTCCATCTTGCATTATTATAAGGGGAATTGGGCACCACAATGAAACGTATTTTGTTTACAAGCCTCGGCTTTTGTATTTCAGATGTGCAGGTATACAAACGCATCTGAAAGAAAAATAAAACATATTTACTCCAAACGTTCTTCACCTTCATGTCATAACCTGACTCTTTGATAATTAATTTGATACATAGTCACTTTTTTAGGATTATTTATTAGAATAACTGACATATTCAACTACATATTAGAGATAAATATAGCACATAATTTTGAACCTTAGACTTTACCATGCTGTGGTGTTCTTCAACAAAACCAAATGAAGGAAGAACAGTGCACATAACCAGAGTTTAAAAAAAAAAAGAAGAATAAACAAAATTTGGCCTGTATAATTATCTGTAACTATAGAACAGCCATGTATTGTTACTAACATATCAACCATATTCTTTAAAAACGGTTTTTATGAGAACTATTCTTGATAAAGTCAAAAGTATTGTCATTGCATTGATATTATTTTTGAAGTAACAAGAAGTGGATAAGATCAAAATCTCACAATTATATACGTGAATAAAAAATTAGATAAAATTATATTTTTTTCTGGTAAAGCCTCGAGTCCAAGTATAAAAGATGGAAGACAAAATCTTTTCATAAACTTTAGCAATCTGGAATTATTTCAATAAACTAACTGTTTTAGTATTTAGATTCAAAATCAATGATTTTTTATTTTCTGAATGATATTATTAGGCCAATTATTGATAAATTGATCCTCTTAGCTACTCTCAGACATTGCCTAGTCCTTCCTATTAATGTGTTATCAACTAATCGTTCAAAACACAGCCCAAAATATGAGCTGGGAGACAAGGAGTATGAAACTTTTAATGTCTACTTGGACAATGATTTTTTTTCCATTGATATCTTTCAACGGGTACAAAAAGTGAGTACTATTTCTAATCAACTCTTAGCTAGTCAATGGTATGAATGATATAGTCATGACTAAAAGAAATTTGATGGAAATGATTCATTAAGCAATGTATGCCTTACCTTTACATGAACTCTTTTCATTTAAGTTCCTTCAGTAATTACCATCAGTGTATGGTTATAAGCCCACTGATTAACTTGGAGTCCAAATACTCATGACTTTCACCCGGTCTGGCATAACACGGCTAAAGGGATGAATTTATGTTGTTAGGAAAACTTGTATGCATCAGCATTTTTGGTAAAACTTAAATGCTACATTCCTATTCTTTAGGGGACAATATTGGCATAACACATTGTGGAGCTGAAGACAAGGTTGTAAAAATTGGAAAACATATGGGAAATTAATGATAAAAATATTTAAGTTTAATTCCATTGATTCTAATTATTAGGTATTGACTATACCAAAGAAAACCAAGAAAAGTGTCCACAAGAAATCTGGAATACTAATAAGACACCATTACCTTTTCAAACATCAATATCAAATTTCAGAAACGACATTGCTGTTACTATTATTATTGATTGATAAAAAAACACAAAAAGCCTGTACACAACCATATCTTATGGTAAAATGATATTTTCATAATAAAATAAATTTTTGAATGTACTTACCCGCTGGTTATATAAGAATGGCTATAGTCCCTGGATGCCCCGGCAGAAATTCAAAACTCGTGGCAATTGCAGATATGCCAGGTGTACACTAGCGCCCTCACGGTAGATAGGCCGAACTATTCCAAAAGATTCAGACCTTCCATGCCCCTTGGTGTCTAGAGGGGAGGAGGGTGGGATTATAAGTTATATAACCAGCGGGTAAGTATGCTAAAAAATTTATTTTATTATGAAAATATCATTTTTAAACATAAAACTTACCCACAGGTTATATAAGAATGGCTGATTGATACCCTTGGTGGCGGGTCAGAGACAGCAACATAATTGGAAATTCACTTAAGAGTTAAATATAACAAACTTACGAGGTACGTACCTGATAAGGAAGCTGACTTCAATGGTTCTCTGCCTCATTCTATCTGCTATCCTTACAAGATCCAGTGGTCCACCCAGGGGGCTGAAGATCTCTAGGAGCTGTCAAACGGTGCAATAACCTATAACTTGACAGGACCTCAACTATACCCTTGTTCCGGGTGCTCTCAAGGAACAAAATTACCACCTGACTAAATCAAAGATTGCGGAGGATTGTCGACCAATCTTCACGTACAATCATAAAAACATATACAAAAATTCCAAGAGGAGAACAGGGGTACTAGGGATTGGGGGAAACGTAGTGGCGGATGCTTCACTTACTACTGAACTCGTTGCTACGAATGATCCCAAAGTGTAGCAGTCCTCATAAAGAGTCTGGATACGGTATAAGTAATGCGAGGCAAATACAGGTCTACTCCTTCAAAAGTCTGTATGCACGATGCTTTGCAGAGAATATTTTTATTTAAAAGCTACAGAAGTTGCCACAGCTCTAATTTCATGAGTCTTCACTCTTTAGACAGCTTAAGGTCTGCCTCACCACAGCGTGAGTGAGCCTTTCTAATTAAAGTCTATATGAAATGATAGGGCGTTCTAGACATAGGTAGCGCAGGCTTCTTGACTGAGCATCAAAGAGGCTCTGAATTGTCTCTTAACTCCTTTAGTCCTGTTCAGATAAAACTTCATCGCTTTAACAGGACAAAAAGCTCTCTTCAACTCTTCACACACCATATCCGAGAGAATAGTGATCTCGAAAGATTTAGGCCATGGAGGAAAAAGACGTTTGTTTATGACCAAGAATCCAAGTTGCAAGGAGCATATGGCTTATCCGCTTCTGAAGCCCATATTCTTGCTAAAAGAGTGAACTTCTCTGACTTTAAGCTGTTGCCAGACTTACTAAGAAAAAGTCTTCAAAGTCAGATCTTAAAAAGAAGCCGAGTGTAAAGGCTCGAATCTGTCACTCATGCGGAATTTTAAAACAACCTCTAAATTCCAGGCTGGTGAATCTTGCTGACGCTTCTTAGCCATCTCAAACGATCTGAGAAGATCTTGAAGGTCTTTATTTGATAGATCAAATTTCCTGAGTCTGAAGACAGCTGCCAGAATACTCCTGTACCCCTTGATGGTCGAGGAGGAAAAATCGTGCATTCTTCTAAGGTCTAAGAAGAAATCGGCCATTTGTGTTACAGAGGTACTAAATGAAGAAACTGATTTAGCTCTACACCACTCCCTAAAACCTCCTATTTGGACTGCAAAACCTTGAGGTAAAAGTCCTTTGTACTAACGATAGCCTTAGCTGCCTCCTTCGAAAAACCCTTTAGATCTTTAGGGGTTTTCCGAAAGACTGAAGGCAGCCAGACCTAAAGCTTGGTGGTTAAAAATAAGACGTTTGCGATCCTGACGTGGGGAAACGCTCCGATCGCATGCGTCCAGCATGCATCCAGCATGGGCCCAGCATGAACCCAGTATGGTTCCAGCATGCTGCATATGCCCAACATGCCACAAGGGAGAGTCAAGATTTATACCGCCTCCCAAAACGCATCTAGATCGCTTGCAAGGAACTGATATCGAAGCTAGGCTCGTTGGAAAGGAGCATAAAAAAAGTGAACCTCATGCTATGAGGTTTAGACCCGATCGCGTGTAACCAGCGAGTGTTCAACATGCTTTAAGTCAATAGCTTGACGCGAATGAGAGATAACAAATTGTCTATACTGCTGTGAGAACAAGTCTTGACTATATGCGTCCAGCATGCGACTAGATTGCCGCATGCATTTGCATTGCCATAAGGTGTCAGCGTGCTGTATGCGTTCACCTTGCCGTGAGGTTTCAGCGCGCTGTCTGCATCCCGCCTGTTGCAAATCTACAGCGTGCTGCAAGGAGGTGACAGTATCGTGTCCGGTCAGTGGCACAAAGAAGCACCTGTTTGTCTATCATGACGTGGGGACAAAACCCGACTGACCTCGTCCAGCATATGTCCAGGCTAACACATGCGTCTAGGTTGCAGTGGGATTTCAGATTGATCAGTTTGCCGTGAGCTGTCCGCGTGTAGCATGCGTCCGCATGAGCAGTAGTCGCGCGCCCCGCAGAATGCGAGGGCATGACAACTTGTTGAAAGGATAAATTTTGACTGTCAGAGTTTAGCATACGACCAGACTGGCGTCTGTGTCTGCGTGAGGGAGAGACCAGACTGGCGTCTGCGTCTGCCATAAGGTAGAGACCAGACTGGCATCTGTGTCTGACGAGATGGAGAGTCCAGACTGCCACATGCGTCCGCCCTAACACTTGCCGCAATGCGAGCTGATCGCTGCGAGGGAGCGGTGCTGAGTATCGGAGAACTACGCTGTCTGATACTATCGGAAGACCGTTTTCTTGGTATATTGCTGTCATTAGAATCTTTTAGGTAAAATTTTTCCGCCCAAGATTCGTAAGCGTCAAATAGAGATGAAATTGACCTCTTTAGCTCAGACATAACAGACACTTGCGGGGCACCGTGTGCGCTAACTCAAACGTGAGCGATCGCTGTGAGGGATTATCAATCGTAGTCGAGTGACCAACATGGGAAATTCCTTATGACATTTCCAGCGCGCCTTGTGCGCGATCTGAATGGACCTAATGCTGCGAGATGTCGTCAACAGTAGTCGGGTGGTCACCAGAGGAAAGTACTAGACATTCTCCCAATCTGAGGGAGAAGAAGTGTGAACAGAAGTAAACTGAGCACCTTTTCCCCTATTGAACTACGTGTCTTACACGATTTTTGGTGCTGAAACGTCGCCTTCTTCCGAAAAGAAAACCTCCGGCGAACATCAGTTACTGCGGGATAGGTTATCAGGAGACATACTAGTCATGAAAGGTCTTGAACGTATTGGTTGGTGTTAACCAAGTCTAGGTTTTGCGTCATTCGACGAGGACTAACGCTTTCTTCCCGGAAAGTGTGTAAGATTCCAGAGGAAGAGTTACGTTTGTATGCAATTTGTCTGACTTCCGCCTCTCTCGTGGAAGAAAACATGCTCGATTGCTTCCAGCCTAAGCATCACGACACGCATGCTGCGAGGGTAAGTCCTGTTCGCGTGCGTTCATGACGAGCAACTTCCTAGTCTAGCAGGAAGGAAAACATAAAGCGCCAGCCTCATCAGAGAACTGCCTCCTATTACACAAAAATGTCACAAGATCCGTGATGCCATTGCGATGATGAACTGATCGCTTCAAGACACTCAAATCTCGCTCTGCTTAAGAGATTATGTCACATGGATGTGACGTCATAGTTCGTCAATCGAAGGCAAAGAAAACACCTTTACTTCGTCATTCCAAAGACGAGAGCGAACGTCTTGGAATGCATCGGCAGGATCGCTCGGTGGAACATACGTTTAGCGAACAAGGTCCATGATATACCTTAGCCTTCCGACATTCCTTCTCCCAGGGCTTGGGAAGTATGGAAGAGGTGTCGGGCTAGGAGTAAGACGGGCACGAATGAACACATCCTCCAGTGCACTGTGTTATGTTTACGAGCCACTGAACATTTGCATTTTTAACTATATCACATTAAATCATAAAAGATCTGTCCGTTGCGAGAGATATACTCTTCCGCTCTTTTTTCATAAAGGCCCTAATGCACTTCCTGCTGTTGCAGCTGAAGGTGCTGCTGCACCAACCTCTAGAGTTAGGTTCGTTATGCTGCATTGAGGATGCGTTATTGCACTGCCCCCTCAGCATTGTCTCTCTACGCTGTTAGTCTTCTGAGAATGATTTATTGCTAATTTATTTATTTTCTTATTTCTTCACTGAGCCATCTTTCCCTATTGGAGCCCTTTGGCTTAAAGCATCTTGATTTTTCAACTAGGATTGTAGCCTGGCTAGTAATAATAATAAAATAATAAATAGAGACACCATCGACGTACCTAGCGAAAAACTCTGAAGTCAGAACGAGATGCAGCAGGTACAAAATAAAAGGGAAACTCTTCAGAAAAAACTCTCATGAGTTTCTGAAAGTCACTCCCTTCCTCCTACAAGTCTCTATCCTAGGTAGAGAAGTCTTGTTTCCTAGGAGTCAACTCATTAAGATTCTGAATTCTGATCTCAATGCTTTAGAGGTTTTAATTCAAGCTCTCCCAACCAAGAATTAGTCCAGCAGGCCTTGGTCGGAGAACATATCTTTCTAGTTAAGATCTATTTCTTAATATAGTGCCTGGTGCAACAATGTTCCAACGCTAGACGTTCATGATCATGTAGACATCAAATTCTATTGTCATGGGTTGCGTAGCGTCTGACTGACACTGACGCTGATGCTGTAGCTCCGCCCCGCTACCGAGATGCATCCACTAACTCCCGTCGTTGAACATTGCGGCTGGTAGGTCGCCTGAGCGGCAACGCGTCATCACCGGAATTAGCAGGTCGCCTGTGCGACAACACGTCAAAACCCGACTCATGACACCCAACCGCACTGCCAAGGCAGGCTGATAAGACTGCATAAATGAAGATAGTTGCTGTTTCATGTCTAACAGCAAAGACCAATTAGGATCAATCTTAGGCGACACGCGTACAGTTTCCTCAAACACGAACCCGCCTTCTTCGTCGCTTCTATAGCGCTCCCCACTTTTGGGAGACGAAAACCCGTCTGGTGGAAGCGGCGGCCCCACGTCCGCATCTGACTGACGCTGAAACTGCATGAACCGTAACACACGAAGGATGTTTCAAATTTTGTTTTCAGCTTCGCGCCTGATGCGAGTCATCCCTTAATGTTAGAAAACACTTTTACCTCCCCTTACCTTCAGCGAGGGCGAGCGTTCTGGGGATCGACAGAAAACGCTCGAGGGGACTTCTGTTCGGGTCTTACAAGACGGTAAGCGCCAGACTACGCCTCTCGCTTCCTTTCGCCGCTCAACTTTACTCTCCCCTAGGTCCAGGAGCTTGAAAGAGGTCTAAGGCTAGGATAACGACATGTCCCTTTAGAATTGACTGCTCCAATTTAGGACTAAGAATTTGCATTTTACTCTTTGGCAAAAATGATATTTTCATAATCGTTTAAAAACCAAAGAATACACACTCTCAAAAAAAATGACCCCCGTAGACAGAGACTTACTATTCTGTCAAGGGTTTGAATGGGAATGCAAAAGTCACTGAATCTCATATAAATGCAACAAAATATTAAATATAAAATATTAACATATTACCTAAATAGATATAGGAAAAGAATATATCTATATATTAAAACCAACCCTTATATTAAGGGGTTCCAATAAAAGGTGAATTATCAACAGTAACAATTGGAACATCTATAATTATTATACGAAAAGTTTTAGTATTCCAAAAACCAACAAGTAAACAAAGATACCCAGAATCGTGAGCTATATCGATTGTAAAGAATACTACGTTGTATAAACATTAACTGAACCGTAACTTTCTTTAATCTTTGACTGAAGAAAAATACTAAAAGGACCAATTAATTGCAAAATGACAAATTCATAGATAATTCGTATTTTTCATAACCATACAAATCTTAGCTATTTAAATAGGGTATTACTTTCGGCGTAGCTGAATGACGAGACATTAGATTTTTAACGAGGGTTAACTACCCCCTCGCTAGTTAGCGAGGGGATAGGGGAGGGGTAACTAGCTACCCCTCCCCCCTCACACACCGGTGAACTGATTCCCTTTGCTTAGAGGTAGGACTTCACGGGGGACAGGGCTGGCGGGCAAGTATGATTAAATAGCTAAGGTTTGTATGGTTAGGAAAAATACAAATTATCTACGAATTTGTCATTTGTTCCGTAACTGAAATACAAACCACGCTATTTAAATAGGGTGACTTAACCCTTAGGTAGGGTGGTAAGTCCCAGCCTTACAGGCTTTGGCTTTGCCCGGGGACTCAGAATCCGAGTGTGTAGCACTCGAGATAAAGAGTCCCTGCACCTCGCAAATCCCTTGCTCTGCAAGGAACGTGCGGCCTACGTAAGCTTGTGTGTGAAGGAATGAAGTGTGACTCGTCCTAGGAAATTGACCTGGAATCCTTTAGATGGAATTCTAGGATAGGACGTTCCCAATACCACCTCGTCAGGGTATGGGGGATGCGACAGTATTATCTTAATACTAGGAACACAAGGAAGCATGGTTTACCTGCAGTGGTTTGAGGTGAGCTGTGCAGAGAACCCAGGATGCTGCTTTCCGCAAGAGAGGGGAGGATGAAGAAAAGAGTAAGGGCCAGGCATACTTTTTCATTCATGCAGACTAAAACTGGGTAACAATGCCCTCAACCTTCTGCTACTTGTCTATCAAGGAGCCTGAGGTTTAGACCAGCTGTTGTGCAGCCACCACAGGACCGATTGAGAATGTATCGAGCCTCCTGTGGGTCACGTCCTGCAGGTAGTGGGCTGTGAAGGTCGTTTGACGCTTCCAAACCCCAGCTTGTAGAACCTGCGTCACTGAGTAGTTTCTCTTGAATGCCAGGGACGTAGCGATGCCTCTGACATCGTGTGCTCTAGGGCGACGTGACGGAGGAGGGTCTGGATTCAGGGATTGGTGGATGACCCTGCGAATCCATGCTGAGATGGTGTTCTTAGTGACCCTCCTCTTCGTCCTTCCTGTGCTCACAAACAATGCTCGCACTCAAGGACGGGCTGCAGCTGTTCTCTTAAGATAGTGCCTCAGACTCCTCACTGGGCACAGTAGGAAATGGTCTGGGTCATCTGTTACAGAACGGAGACTCAAAATCCGGAAGGAATCGAACCGTGTGTCCAGAATCCCAGGATTTTGAGTCTTAGCCACAAACTCAGGGACGAACCTGAACGTTACCTCCCCCCATCCCCTTGAATGGGCGACGTCGTACGAGAGACCATGACGTTCGCTGACTCCCTTGGCTGAGGCCAATGCGAGTAGGAAAACCGTCTTCCAAGTCAGGTGACGATCAGAAGCCTGGTGTAATGGTTCGAACGGAGGTCTCTTAAGAGACCTGAGGACTCGAACCACGTTCCATGGAAGAGGTCTCACTTCCGACTGAGGGCAGGTAAGCTCGTAGCTTCATATGAGTAGAGAAAGTTCCAGCGAGAAGGATATGTCCATTCCTTTCAGCCTGAAGGCCAGGCTTAGGGCTGAGCGATAGCCTTTCACTGCCGAGACTGAAAGGCGCATTTCTTCCCGCAAGTACACAAGCAACTCCGCTATTGCTGGAATAATGGCATCGAGGGGAGAGATACCCCTTCCACGACACCAACCACAGAAGACTCTCCACTTCGCCTGGTAGACCCACGCAGATGACTTTCGCAGGTGCCGAAACATCCTTTCCGCAACTTGTTGCGAAAAACCTCTCTCTGTGAGGAGATGCTGGATAGTCTCCAGGCGTGAAGCCGAAGCGATGCTACGGCTTTGTGGAAGATGTTGAAGTGTGGTTGCTTAAGTAGCTCGTGTCGCGGAGGAAGTTCTCTCGGGAGTTCCGTCAGGAGCTGCAGAAGGTCCAGGAACCACTCTGCATGATGCCATAGCGGAGCTATTAAGGTCATTGACAGGTTGACCGATATTCTTGCCTTGTTGAGCACCCTTCTCATAAGACAGAACGGTGGGAAGGCGTAGACGTCGATGTTGTCCCACCGTTGTTGGAAGGCATCTTGCCAGAGTGCCTTGGGGTCCGGGACTGGGGAACAGTACAGCGGAAGCTTGAAGTTCAAGGCTGTCGCGAACAGGTCCACCGTCGGGGAACCCCACAAAGTCAGGACTTTGTTGGTTACTAGAGGATCCAAAGACCACTCGGTACTCACTATCTGCGATGCTTTGCTCAGACTGTCGGCGAGCACATTCCTTTTGCCCGGAATGAAGAGAGCTGATAGTGGAATCGAGCGGACTTCGGTCCATCTCAGTATCTCTACTGCAAGATCGGATAGCTGTTGTGAAAAGGTACCTCCCTGCTTGTTGATGTAAGCCACTACTGTGGTGTTGTCGCTCATCACCACCACGGAGTGACCTGCCAGGGTTTTTTGTAACTGTTGAAGTGCCCGATATACAGCCTTCATCTCTAGCAGATTTATGTGGAGGCACTTTTCTGATTCTGACCATAGGCCTGAGATCCTGTGGTTCAGAACATGGGCACACCAACCTTCTTTTGAAGCGTCCGAGAACAGCATCAAATCCGGGGGGAGGACGAGAAGATCCACTCCCTTTCGGAGGTTTTCGTCCGTCACCCACCACTGAAGTTCCGTCCGTTCTGCAGGGCCCAAAGGGACCAGAATGTCCGAAAAATCGTGGCCTTGATTCCACCGGGACTTGAGCCACCATTGCAGGGATCTCATCCGGAGGCGGCCGTTTGGAACTAGACGGGCCAAGGAGGAAAGGTGACCTAAGAGACGTAACCACGATTGGGCTGGAAGCTCTTCTCGTCTGAGGAAAGGATCTGCGACCCTCCTCAGCCTTGCTATCCTGTCGTCTGATGGAAAGGCTTTGTGGAGATTGTTGTCCAATATCATGCCTAGATATACCAGTTGTTGAGATGGAAGCAGAAAAGACTTCTCGAGATTTACCATGATCCCTAGATCTTGGCAAAGTCCCATTAGCTTGTCTCGGTGTCGAAGAAGGGTCGATTCCGAGTCTGCCATGATCAGCCAGTCGTCCAGATAACGGAGGAGACGGATGCCGATCCTGTGTGCCAACGACGAGATCAGGGTGAACACTCTGGTGAATACCTGGGGAGCTGTGGGGAGACCAAAACACAGCACCTTGAACTGGTAGATCTTGTTGTCTACGCTGAATCTCAAGTACTTCCTGGAAGACGGATGGATTAGGATCTGGAAGTACGCGTCCTTCAGATCCAGTGTACACATGAAGTCTTGCGGTCTCACTGCAAGTCTGACCGTGTCTGCTGTCTCCATGCTAAACGAAGTTTGTTTGGCAAACTTGTTCAGAGCTGAGAGGTCGATGACTGGTCTCCAGCCTCCAGACGCCTTCTTTACAAGAAAGAGTCGACTGAAGAAGCCAGGGGAGCCGTCGACAACCTCCTGGAGAGCATCCTTCTTCAGCATGGTCTCGACTTCTGCCCGTGGGGCTAGTCCCTTTGCCGATCCGATGGCATAGGAGCTCAACGACACTGATTCGCTGTCAGGGGAGGAAGAGATGTTATGAACGGGACGCGATATCCCTGACTGATCACGGAGATCGTCCAGGAATCGGCCCCGAGTTGCTGCCACTTGATTGCGCAACTTTGCAGGCATCCCCCACTGGTGGACATGCAGGGCGATTGCCAATCCTAGCGTTTGCGTCCTCGGCCGCTCCCTCTATGATTCTTGCCTCCCCTGGAGAACTTTCTGCCCTTTTTGTCTTTGACAGAAAAGGGCTGCTGCTTGGACACCGTCGTCTTTGCTACCGCTGCCGGTTTCGTCGTCTTGGACTGGCGAGGTTGTTGAGGTGCTGGAGGTTTGTAGGGCTTTATTGTAAGAGCCCTTTGGAGAAGAGAATCGTGGTTCGATTTTCTCCACCTCTTAGCTGCCTGTTCCACATCCTTGGGCTCAAACAAACTCTTTCCCAGGAGGGAAGAGTGTCTGAGCTTGCAGACATCCACGGCTGGGACCTTCGAGTGGAACCTCTCGGTCACCACATAACGTCGCTTCAGGATCGAGTTTGCCTACAAGTTCGAGACTTGGTGGGCCAGAAACTCAATGGTGTGTGTGCCCGAAAGGAGGAAGGTCTCCAGGGCCTTCCTGGTGCTTTCCTTGGACAGATCCTTGGATCGCAGCAGGATGCCCAGAGACCCCACCCAGACATCCAGCCACGAAGTGGCCAGCATGGCACACTTTGCGACCTTCTCCTGACTCAGGATCTCTGTTGCTGAAAATGATACGTGCCGGCTAGAGAGTCTCTCAAAAGAGACTCCCCTGGTAAGCTCTTTCACAGAGTGGTGGAGCGGAAGAGCTAAACAAGACTCCTCCATGATCTCAAAATACCTCCTCTGTTGAACACGAGGAGGTGGGAGGAGCTTGTTGCCAGCAGTGGAACGGCTGGAGGAGGCGAACTGAGAGCTGGCCCTCAACCTTATCCCTGGCACTCTTCACCCCTTAGGTCCAAGGCAAAGCCGCACTGGCTTTATTGGGTTTCTGAGTGCCAAAGACTCGGTCCAGGACCGTGTCCTTGCCCTCACGAGGGGTGATCTCTTGGTCCTTGAACCCGTTGAGATCCCTCATCAGAGTCAAAACTTGCCAGAAGGCATGCTCTGACTCTTGCTGCTCTCCTCCTGGTGAACTGGCAGCAAAGTCTCCTGTCCCCAGATGCTCTACTTGGGGGGACACGTGGACATTCTCCTGGGGTCTCGCTGGCTCTGGTCGAATCCTGGAAGAAGACTTCGGGATAGTTTTCGAGTCCTTCGGTTCCCTTCTAGGAGGGATGCAGGACTCCAGCAACGAAGTCTGAGGGCTCTTCTCCGCCCCAACACGGGACGATTCTCCTACTCGTGGTGGGGTTTCTCCCATTGGTGCAGTGGGAGAAGGTCTCACTTTGGTAGATTCCCCTGAGGACGGGAAAGCTTCGTCCACAGGAGAAGGAAAGAACATCTGAGGGGGGGGAGGAGCCTTCCTTACGGACTTCTTAGGAGCCAGTTTGACCCTCGGAGAAGTCACCACGACCTCTACTCCTCTCTTCCTCTTCAGTGGGGTCGGAGCTGCCGTTGGTTTGAGACCCAAATCAGCGAAAGCAGGCTTAACAGCCTGGACGACAGCTCTGATGAGGGACCCAAACCATGGCTGCTTACTGACAGACGCAGTGTCAGAGACTCCCGCTGGAGGGAAGGGGATCGGGCTATCCTTCGGAGTAGATACCACAGGGCCCGCCTGAAAAGAACGGGAAAAAGATTGGTGCCTAGACCTCTCTGAAGACCTCGCTGCCTCCTGCAAGCGCGCTGTTCTGCGCTTGCAGGGGGAGGGGGGGACTGTGAAGAAGATGACCTGACTGCTCTCGCTCCTGAAGACTCGCTAGGAAGCTCGCGTTGCGAAACCCTGAGGGAATCGCGCTTGGGCTCGTGCTGGCGTTCGCGCGACGGAACAATCCCAGGTTCGCGCGCGGGCGAACGTTCGCGCACGTGTGCGTGTGCGCGGGGATGAAGGCGTGGGCGCACGGGCGAGGGAGCGCGTGGGCACGCAGGCGAGGGCGTGCGGGCAAGTACTGGCGACCAGGAGAATGACGGCGTGTAGGTGAACGACGGAGCGCAGGCGAGCGATGGCGAGCAGATGAGCGACTGCCCACAGGTGAGGTTGCGCGTGGGCGCACAGGTGATCTTCGGCGACCAGGATCGTGGGCACGTGGGCGTGCTGGAGAGTGATGGCGCGCAGGCGATGGGGCGCGTGGGCGCGCAGGTGTGCGATCTGGAGAAGACAGATGGTGCGTAGGACCAGCAGGCGTAGAAGCGCGTGAAGGATACTGCTCGTGGGCGCGTAGTGTCCCGTCCACCTCTGGAAGTGTGCACGGTAGGAGCTGGAACCTGTGTGCGCGAAGGTGACTGCGCGCGATGGCGCGTAGGCGAGGGTCGACGAGAGGGCGAGTTCCGAGGGCGAGCAGGTGAACGCTGGCGAGAAGGCGAAGGATGAGGCTTCCTTCCTACGCCAAGATCCGAAGACCGTGGGCGCGCAGGCAAGCAAGGGCACGTAGTTACGCGCTGGCGCGCAGGAGAAGTTCGCTGGCGAGCTGGAGATCGTGGGCGCGCAGGAGATCATGGGCGTGCGTGGCGCGTATCAGGATCAGGGCGCGCAGATTTGCGCTGGCGAGGAGGAGATCGCTAGCGTACAGGAGATTGCTGACGCGCGGGAGAGCGCTTGCGAGCAGGAGATCGATGGCAATCAGGAGAGCGCTGACATGTCGATTCTACCATAGGAGATCGCTGACGCGTTGTTTCCAGCACGGTGAAACCTGGCACTTAAGGGACTTGCTCACATTGTGAGACAAGCCCTTTTGCCCCGAAGGGACCGGTGCCCGTTGGATAACGGGGTGCGAGGGCACCCACTGCGCATCAGCTGCCACGAATGGTGAAGGAGGATCAGTAGGTCTGGCAGGCGTAGGAGATCGCGAACGATCTGCAGAGAGGTCCAGTGATGAGCTGCAACGGTCGACTCACGTCGAGGAGGATCCTCTGCGGGGGACGGCGAGGGCAAGGAGCCAAAGAGGCGCCTCCTAACTCCCTTGTGGGGAGAATGAAGACCTCTACGGCGAAGAGGAGGGTGAGCCTTGCGACGGATACGTCCTCTTGGAGCAGGAACACCATCGTCGGTCATCCGAAGAGGAGTCTCTGTCAGTGAACTCCCCCGAGGGGAAGAATCACCTGCAGGAGAGACCGTTGGACTCAGCTCCTGCCTCGAAGGATGTTCGGAGGGGGGAACTGAGCCTTCAGCAATATCAGCACCCAAGGCAGGGGTTTGACCCGACCCGTAGGAAGCCTCTGCCACAACAACGTCGACGATAGACAGAGGGTCAACCTCCGCTATCACCGGCGACTGTTTGACAGCTGCGCCCAACTAGATCAAGTCAAACAGGGCTTCCCTGGAGGGAGAACCCTTAAGCCCCAAGGAAGCCCAAAGCTGCAATAAATCATCATTATGCACAGAAACAGATAAATCCTCCCCCGGAGGAGGAGGAGGAGCTGCCTCACTATGGGAGGCAACTCCCTCTCCCGAACCCCGAGGTCGGTCAACAAAAGAACGGCCTACGCTACCACTCGACGGCATCTCATGAGAGACCGATCGAGCGGGAGCTTCGGAGGAGGTTCGGGCAACGGAATAGAGTCCTTGGAATTTTCCTTCTTCAAGAAAACCCTTGAAGGAGAAAGATCCAGCTTAGACTTCTTTTTCCATCGCCGGGAAAACCTTTCCCACTGGGAGGTAGACCACTCCCTGCACTCACTGCATACTTTATCTTTATCACACCGTTGACCTTTGCAGAACGGACATAAGGTGTGAGGGTCCGTCTCGACTGCCGACATATAGCTCCCACAAGGGCGGTCGGGTAAACCAGGGCACTTCCGCATGATAAGGAGAGAGGCCAACCTCCAAACACACAAACTGAAAGAGAAAGCAAAAAAGATTAAGGATGTCAATGCGAGGGTGAGAGCCGACACGTCTGACCATCACCAGAGCCAAAAGCGAAGTGAATCAGTTCACCGGTATGTGAGATGGTAGTTAACCCTCGTTAAAAATCTAATGGCTCGTCATTCAGCTACGCCGAAAGTGATATGACAAATTCGGAGATAATTTGTATTTTCCCTAACCATACAAACCGTAGCTATTTACATAGGGTATTACTTTCAGCGTAGCTGAAATGACGAGCCATTACATTTTAACGAGGGTTAAACTACCCCCGCGCTAATTAGCAAGAGGAAGGGGATTGGTAGCTAGCTACCCCTTCCCCTTCACACACTGGTGAGCTGCCTCACTTCACTTAGAGGTAGGACTTGTCTTGGGGGACAGGGCTGGCGGGCAAATATGTGTAAATAGCTAAGGTTTGTATGGTTAGGAAAAATACAAATTATCTCCGAATTTGTCATTTGTTCCGTAACCGAAATACAAACCACGCTATTTACATAGGGTGATTTACCCTTAGGTAGGGTGGAAAGTCCTCAGCCTTACTGGCTTTGGCTTACCCGGGGACTCAGAATCCGAGTGAGCAGCACTCGAGAAAAAGAGTCCCTGCACCTCGCAAGTTTCTTGCTACTCAAGAAACGTGCGGCCTACATAAGCTTATGTGTGGAGGGAAGAAGTGTGACTTGTCCTAGGAAGTCGACCTGAAGTCCTTTAGCTGGAATTCTAGGCTAGGACGTTCCCAATACCACCTCGTCAAGGTATGGGGGACGTGACAGTATTAACTTAATAATAGCAACACAAGGAAGCATGGATTACCTGCAGAGGTTTGATGTCAGCTATGCAGAGAACCTTCGGCTACCTGTCCATTAAGGAGCCTGAGGTTAGACCAGCTGTTGCATAGCCACCACAGGGCCGATAGAGAATGTATCGAGGCACCTGTGGGTCACGTCCTGCAGGTAGCGGGCTGTGAAGGTCGTTTGACGCTTCCAGTCTCCAGCTTGTAGCACCTGCGTCACAGAGTAGTTCCTCTTGAAGGCCAGGGACGTTGCGATGCCTCTGACATCGTGTGCTCTAAGGCGACGTGACGGAGGAGGGTCTGGATTCAGGGCGTGATGGGTGACCCTTGAATCCAGGCTGAAAAAGCATTCTTGATGACCCTCCTCTCCGTCCTCCCTGTGCTCCCAAACAGGGCTTGCACGTGAGGACGAACTGCAGCTGTTCTTTAATATAACCCCTCCGACTCCTTACTGGGCCTAGTAGGAGATGGTTTGGGTCATCTGTTACAGAACGGAGACTCGAAATCCTGAAGGAGTCGAACCGAAGGTCCGGGATTCCAAGGTTTTGAGTCTAGTAACCAACTCAGGGACGAACCTGAACGTTACCTCCACCTATCCTCTTAAATGGGCGACGTCGTACGAGAGACCATGAAGTTCGCTGACACGCTTCGCCGAGGCCAGAGCGAGCAGGAGCACCGTCTTCCAAGACAGGTGACGATCAGAATCCTGGCGTAATGGTTCGCAAGATCTGTTAAGAGCCTTAAGATCCCGAACCATGTTCCATGGAGGAGGTCTCACTTCCGACTGGGGGCAGGTAAGTTCGTAGTTTCGTATGAGTGAAGAAAGATCCAGCGAGGATGAAATGTCTATTCCTTTTAGCCTGAAGGCCAGGCTTAAGGCTGAGCGATAGGCTTCCACCGCCAAGAGTGAAAGGCGCATTTCCTCCCGCCGATATACAATAACTCCGCTATTGCTGGAATAGTGACATCAAGGGGAGAGGTACCTCTCCCACGACTACGGCTTGTGGTAGATGTTGCAGTGTGGTTGTTTGAGTAGCTCGTGTCGTGGGGGAAGCTCTCTCAGGAGTTCCGTCAGGAGATGCAGAAGTTCCTGGAACCACTCTGCATGATGCCGCAGAGGAGCTATCAGAGTTATCGACAGGTTGACCGATAGTCTGATCTTGCTGAGCCCCCTTCTCAACTGATAGAACGGTGGGAAGACGAAGACGTCGATGTTGTCCCACCGTTGTAGGAAGGCATCTTGCCAGAGTGCCTAGGGGTCTGGGACTGGGGAGTAGTACAGTGGCAGCTTGAAATTCAAGGCTTTCGCAAACAGGTCCACAAGGTCAGGACTTGTTGGCTACCAGAGGGGGCCGAGGACCACTTAGTACTCTCTATCTGTGAGGCCCTGCTCAGACTGTCGGAGAGCACATTCCTTTGCCCGGAATGAAGTGAGCCAATAGGGTATTGAGTGGACTTCGGTTCATCTCAGTATCTCTACTGCAAGATGAGAAAGCTGTTATGAAAAGGTACCTCCCTGCTTGTTGAAAAAAGCCACTACCGTGGAGTTGTCGTTCACGGAGTGACTCGCCAGAGTCTGTTGGAAGTGTTGAAGGGCCAGAATACGGCCTTCATTCCTAGCAGATTGATGTCGAGGTACCCTTCTGGTTCTGACCATAGGCCTGATTCAGAACGTGCCCCTCCCCCCCCCCCCCCTCCTTGTTTTGAAGAGTCCGAGAACAGCATCAAATGCGGGGGAAGGACAAGAAGATCCATTCCCTTGCAAAGGTATCCATAGGTCAACTACCACTGCAGGTCCATTCATTCCGCAGGTCCCAAAAGGACCAGAATATCTGGGGAATCGTTGTCTTGACTCCACCGGGACTTGGGCCGCCAATGCAGGGATCTCATCCTGAGGCGGCCGTTTGGAACTAGCCTGGTCAAGGAGGAAAGGTGACCTAGGAGGCGTAACCAAGATTGGGCAGGAAGCTCTCCTCGTCTGAGGAAAGGTTCTGCGACTCTCCTCAGCCTTGCTATCCTGTCATCTGATGGGAAGGCTTGGAGATTGGAGTCTAATATCGAAGAGGGGTGTCGAAGAGGGGTCCATTCCGAGATTGCCTGGGTTAGCCAGTCATCCAGAAAGCGAAGGAGACGGATGCCGCACCTGTGTGGCCATGAAGATATCAGGGTGAACATTCTGGTGGACACCTGCGGTGCTGTGGAGAGATCGAAACACAGCACCTTGAACTGGTATATCTTGTTGTCTAGGCTGAATTTCAAGTACTTCCTGGAAGATCCAGTGTGCACATAAAGTCTTGTGGTCTCACTACAAGCCTGATCGACTCTGCTGTTCCACGCTGAATGAAGTTTGTTTGACAAACTTGTTCAGGGCTGAGAGGTCGATGACAGGTCTCCAGCCTTCAGACGCTTTCTTACAAAGAAGAGTCGACTGAAGAAGCCGGGGGGGGGGGGGAGCCGTCGATGACCTTTTATAGAGCATCCTTCTAGAGCATGGTCTCGACTTCTGCCCGAAGGGCTAGCCCCTTTGCCGATCCCATGGCATAGGAGCTCAGCGACACTGGATTCGCTGTCACTGGAGGTAGAGATGTAAAGAACGGGACGCGATATCCTTGGCTGATCACGGAGATTGTGCAGGAATTGGCCCTGAGTTGCTCCCACCTGAACGCGCAACCTTAGGCATCCCCCCACTGGGGACCATGCAGGGGGGTTGCTAATCCTAGCGTTTGCGGCCTTGGCCGCTCCCTCTAGGATTATTGCCTCCCCAGGAGGACTTCCCGCCCTTCTTGTCTCTGACAGGAGGGGGCTTCTGTTTAGACACCTTGTCTTAGCTGCCGGGGCTGGTTCCGATGTCCTAGGCTGACGAGGCTGTTGTTGTTGAGGCGCTGAAGGCTTGTAGGGTCTGGATGTAAGCGCCTTAGGAGGAGAGAATCATGATTCGACTTTTTCCACCTCTCAGCTGTCCGTTCCCCATCCTTGGGCTCAAAACAAGGTCTTTCCAAGGATGGAAGAGTGTCTGAGCTTGCCAACATCCATGGTTGGGACTTCAGAGAGGAACCTCTCGGTCACTGCATCTCAATGCTTCAACATCGAGTTTGCCCACAAGTTCGAAACTTGGTGAGCCAGGAAACGATAGTGCTCGTGCCCGAGAGGAGGAAAGTTTCCATGACCTTCCTGGAGCTCTCCTTGGACGAATTCTCGGATCACAACAGGATGCCCAGAGATCCAAGCCAGACGACCAGCCACGAAGTGGCCTGCATGGCACACTTTGCGGCTTTCTCCTGGCTTAAGATCTCCGAAGTCGAGAATGTCACCTGCCTGGCGGAGAATCTCTCGAGAGAAAAACTCCCTGGTATGCCCCTTCCACGGAATGGTGGAGAGGAAGGGCTAAACCAGGTTCCCCCATGATCTCAAAGTACCTCCTCTGCAGACGGCTGACAGACGCAGTGTCAGCGACTCCCGCTGGAGGGAAGGGGATCGGGCGAACCTGAGGAGTAGAGATGATGGGGCCTGCCTGAAAAGAAGGAGAAGAATGTTGCCCAGACCTCTCTGAAGCCTCTTCAAGTTCCTGCATGTGCGCTGCTTTGCGTCTACAGGTGAGAGATCGTGCCGACAATGATCTGGAAGTACGCGCTCCAGAAGACTCGCCAGGTTGCCCGTGTTGCGAAACCCGACGGGAATCGCGAACGAAATCGCGCTGGCGCTCGCGCAATGGAAAACCGTTGGTTCGCGTGCGGGCGAACATGGTTGCGCATGTGCGGGGTCGTAAAGGCGAGCTTAGGCAGCCGGGAGACCGATGGCGCATACGCGAGCGATGGTGCGTTGACGAGCGATGGCGCGTCTTGGCGAACATGGGTGCGCACGGGCGAATATGGGTGCGCATGTGCGCAGACGCGTGGTCGTAAGGGGGAGCGCAGGCGGCGGGAAGACCGATGGCGCGTAAGCGAGCGTAGGCGCGTTGATGAGCGATGGCGCGTCTTGGCGAGCGATGGCGTGTTTATGAGCGATGGCGCGTCTTGGCGAGTGATGGCTCGAAAGCGGGCGAAGGCGCGTTGGCAAGCGATGGCGCGTTGGCGAGCGGTGGCGCGTAGCGACCGATCACGCACAGGACAGTTAACGCGTGGGCGCGTAGGAAACCTACGACGATTGAAGCGTTGGCGTCTTGAAAATGCTTGCGCGCAGGCGAAGAATCGCGCGGGCACTTAGGAGATCGCTGTCGCTGAGTGCCCGTGCGCTAGCTTAGGTGTCTCCTGGGTGGCGCGGTGTGGACATGGCGCGGTGTGAAGTGGAAGCGTGTTGGTGCGTTGGCGCGCTGGAACTGGAACCGCGTATGGGCGCGCTTGGCGCGAAACTCCAGAAGGGCGCTGCGAGTCCAGAAGAACCTGTGAGCGCCTGTGCGCTAGCATAGGAACTTCTTGAACTGCGCGCAACGAGGCAGGAACCGGGAGATCGTAGGCGCGTAGTTGCGTGGCCAGAAGATATGCGCGGCCAGAAGATATCAGCGAGGGTGCAGAACCAGAGAGATCGTCGGCGAGGAGGCGAAGGAATAAACTCCTTGCCTGCGCCCAGATCCGAAGATCGTGGGAGCGTGGGCGAACATTGGCGCGTATTGCGCACATCAGGAAAGGGGGCGCAGATGTGCGCTGGCGAGCAGGTGAACGTGGAGTTCAGTGAAGAAATAATCTCCCTGCTTGCGCCCAGATCTGGAGATCGTGGGCGCGAGGGCGAACGTTGGCGCGCATTGCGCACATCAGAAAAGGGCGATCAGATGTGCGCCGGCGACCAGGCGATCGTGGGCGTTCAGGAGACCGTTGGTGCACAAGGCGCGTAGCCGCACAGAAGGTCCCAGAAGCGTAGATCTACGGCGAGACTTAGCTACAGGAGATCAATGGAGTGTTGATTCAGCAGAAGACTGGTCCACAGCAGGAGAGTATTTGCGAACTACTGCGCACGAGTGCGCAGGAGAACGAGGTTGCACAGGTAAAAACCTGGCACTAAGGGATTTACTCACATTGTGAGATAAGCCCTTAGTCCCGAAGGGACCGGAGCCCGTCGGAAAACGGGGTGGAGTGGCGCCCACTGCGCATCTGCGTCCAGGAACAGAGATGGAAGACAAGAAGGTCTGGCAGGTGTCGGAGATCGCAAACGATCTGCCGAAAGCTCTAGCGAAGCAGCTGTAACAGTCTGTTCTCGTCGAGGAGGATCCTCTGTGGCAGAAGATGAAGACGACCACGAACAGGAGCACCATCATCAGTCCTCCGAAGAGGAGGATCCTCTGCGGCAGAAGATGAAGACGACCACGAACAGGAGCACCATCATCAGTCCTCCGAAGAGGAGTCTGTTAGTGAACTCCCCCGAGGGGGAGAGACACTCGAAGGACAGACCATATGACTCAGCTGCCCTCTTGAAGGATGTTCGGAGGGGGGAACTGAGCCTTCAGCAACATCAGCAACAACAGCAGGGGAGTCCTCCGAAGAGGAACCTCTATGAGTGTCCTTCTCACGAACGAGAGACTCTCTCGCGAACAAGAGAGAACACTTCGTAGAAGAGACCAGAAGAACTGATGAGGGCGCCCCTGAGGGCCGTTGGATCAGCAAGCTGACCATAAAGAGAAACCCTCTGAAGAGGAGCTCCTGCAGCTGGCCAGCCCCTTGAGCGTAGCTGCAAGTGCGACCGTTCAGCACCAAGAGCATAATCGCACGAATTCCATGGTCCGGCCTTGCAACCGCTCAGCCCCTAGAGCATGGTTACAAAAGCGGTCGCTCAGCACCAATAGCATAACCACCCGAGGACCAGGAAAAAACAAACCAAGAATTATTAAGGTAAGAGAGAGAGACCGTAGTCAAACTAAACTTCCATGTTCCCTACGCTGATAGACCAAGTTCCCCGTAGGGAAGGAGGAACAGCGGAGAAACAGATCAATGAATAAAGTCCAGCGATGACGATTCCCCACGGCGCCCACCGAAGGGAAGACCGAAGGACCAAGGGAGAGATTGCGACCCATGAATTGTCACCATGGGGGCCTGGGACCACACGGAGATGTTGTCGTACAATTGAGTGGACTTCCTACACACACACACAGCACAAACACTGAAAAGGAAACTTACTGTATTTCTATACTCATATATATACATAAACATAAGAATGTTTACATATTAAGAATAAGAAAAGTAAGTAATTAAGTAAAGACAAAACATTAATGGCTGCCATGCGAGGACGGGACAGAGACGTCTGCTCATCGTTCGAGCCAAAAGTGAAGTGAGGCAGCTCACCAGTGTGTGGGGGGGAGGGGTAGCTAGCTACCCCTCCCCTACCCCCGTACTAACTAGCGCGGGGGGTAGTTTAACCCTCGTTAAAATCTAATGGCTCGTCATTTCAGCTACGCCGAAAGTAATACCCCCAATGTAAATAGCGTGGTTTGTATTTCGGATACGGAACAATTCTAACTTAATACTTCGTAAGAATGTATTCACTTATCCTTCTTTGTAAAAAGCAAGTAAGACTTTACCTTATGTCATATGGCTGTGACGTCATAGATGAGGCGAGATGTATACATATTGCCATCATGCTTTCGTTAGATTTAAGATAGGTTGAAAAATTCCTAATCCTACCTTTTAAGTTATAAACACGTAATAACAGATCAAACAAACAAAATAAGCGAATGCCAGAACCCGAAAATAGGAGTACATCACCAAATTACTGCTAAAATCCAGGTTAATCACAAGTGAGTTCCAATTGTTGTTGCCAGCGAAAGCGGCAGAGAAGTTCTGAATTGGTTGGAATAGTTCGGCCTATCTACCGTGAGGGCGCTAGTATACACCTAGCATATCTGCGATTGCCACGAGTTTTGAATTTCTGCTGGGGCGTCCAGGGATTATAGCCATTCTTATATAACCAGTGGGTAAATTTTATGTTTAAAATTCATATTCACCATGACGCTGAACATCACACCATTATACTTCTTAAAATATAGAGTATATACTAAAGCAAATCGTTTATCTTGACAGTATCAACATTTTTTTCTATTTCACTCAACATCATCTAAACCAGAACCAAACTAAGCAATCAATAGTTGCACAAAAAATATATCTTTGTTTTAAGTAATACGTCTATATAATTATGTAAAATAATGATTATGGGGCAGTTTCCTTAGACTAATTTACAAGTAAACTTCATTATGTAATACTAGTTTCCTTAAATTTTCATATCAAACAAAAACTTTATTACAAAATTTAATTGAACACTCAATTAAGCCCAAACTTCCTATCTTAGTTTGTCTAAGGCTTTTCTTTTTCTATATTTGCCCAAAGCTGTAGATTAACTTGGGTTGCGGATATTGGAGGCTAAGCTAAGCTAAGGCAATGCAAGGTAAGTTAAACTAAGGCAATGCAAGGTAAGCTAAGTTAAGCTAAGGCAATGCAAGGTAAGCTAAACTAAGGCAATGCAATGAAAGCTAAGCTAAGCTAAGGCAATACAAGGTAAGCTAATGCAGGGTAAGCTAAACTAAGGCAATGCAAGGTATGCTAAGCTAAGCTAAGGCAATGCAGGGTAAGCTAATGCAAGCTTAGCTAATGCAATGCAAGCTAAGCTAAGCTAAGCTAAGTTAAGGCAATGCAAGGTAAGCTAAGCTGAGGCAATGCAAGGTAAGCTAAACTAAGGCAATGCAAAGTAAGCTTAGCTAAGGCAATGCAAGGTAAGCTCAGCTAAGCTAAGGCAATGCAAGATGAGCTAAACTAAGGCAATGTAAGGTAAGGTAAGCTGAGCTAAGCTAAGTTAAGGCAATGCAAGGTAAGCTAAGCTAAGGCAATGCAAGGTAAACTAAGCTAAGCTAAGGCAATGCAAAGTAAGCTTAGCTAAGGCAATGCAAGGTAAGCTCAGCTAAGCTAAGGCAATGCAAGATGAGCTAAACTAAGGCAATGTAAGGTAAGGTAAGCTGAGCTGAGCTAAGCTAAGGCAATGCAAGCTAAGGCAATGCAAGGTAATCTAAGCTAAGGCAATGCAAGGTAGGCTAAGCTAAGGCAATGCAAAGTAAGCGAAGCTAAGCTAAGGCAATGCAAGCTACGCTAGGCTAAGGCAATGCAAAGTAAGCTAAGCTAAGGCAATGCAAGCTAAGCTAAGCCAAGCTAAGGTAAAGTAATGCAAGGTAAGCTAAGCTAAGCTAAGGGAATGCAAGGTAAGCTAAACTAAGGCAATGCAAGTTAAGCTAAGCTAAGCTAAGTCATGGCAATGCAAGCTAAGCTAAGCTGAGGCAATGCAAGGTAAGCTAAGCTAAGGCAATGTAAGGTAAGCTAAGCTAAGGCAATGCAAGCTAAGCTAAGCTAAGGCAATGCAAGCTAAGCTAAGCTAAGCTAAGGCAATGCAAGCTAAGCTAAGCTGAGGCAATGCAAGGTAAGCTAAGCTAAGGCAATGCAAGCTAAGCTAAGCTAAGCTAAGGCAATGCAAGGTAAGCTAAGCTGAGGCAATGCAAGATAAGCTAAGCTAAGCTAAGGCAATGCTAGGTAAGCTAAGCTAAGGCAATGCAAGATAAGCTAAGCTAAGCTAAGCTAAGCTAAGGCAATGCAAGGTAAGCTAAGCTAAGGCAATGCAAGGTAAGCTAAGCTAAGGCAATGCAAGGTAAGCTAATCTAAAGCAATGCAAGGTAAGCTAAGGTTAGTTATGGCAATGCAAGGTAAGCTAAGATAATGGAATGCAAGCTAAGCTTAGCTAAGATAATGGAATGCAAGCTAAGCTAAGTTAAGCTAAGCTAAGGCAATGCAAAATAAGCTAAGCTAATGTAATGCAAGGTAATCTAAGCTAAGCTAAGGCAATGCAAAATAAGCTAAGCTAATGTAATGCAAGGTAATCTAAGCTAAGCTAAGCTAAGGTAATGCAAGATAAACTAATCTAAAGCAATGCAAGGTAAGCTAAGCTAAGGCAATGCAAGGTAAGCTAAGCTAAGCTAAGGCAATGCAAGGTAAGCTAAGCTAAGCTAAGGCAATGCTAGGTAAGCTAAGCTAAGGCAATGCAAGGTAAGCTAAGCTAAGGCAATGCAAGGTAAGCTAAGCTAAGGCAATGCAAGGTGAGCTAAGCTAAGGCAATGCAAGGTAAGCTAAGCTAATGCAATGCAAGCTAAGCTAAGCTAAGCTAAGGCAATGCAAGGTAAGCTAAGCTAAGCTAAGCTAAGCTAATGCAAGGTAAGCTAAGCTAAGCTAAGGCAATGCAAGATAAGCTAAGCCTAGCTAAGGCAATGCAAGGTAAGCTAAGCTAAGGCAATGCAAGGTAAGCTAAGCTAAGCTATCGCAATGCAAGGTAAGCTGAGCTAAGGCAATGCAAGGTAAGCTAAGCTAAGGCAATGCAAGATAAGCTAAGCTAATAAAATGCATTGCAAGATAAGCTAAGCTAATAAAATGCAATGTATGCTAAGCTAAGCTAATGGAATGCAAGATCAGCTAAGCGGAGGCAAGGTTAGGTTAGCTAAAGTAAAGGTTACGTTAGCTAATTTAAAGGGTACATTAAGTAAGGTAAATAATACGCTATTTAAGGTAAAGGGTATGTTAGCTATGGTAGGTGAGGTGAGGTGAGGTGAGGTGAGGTAGGATGAGATAAGATAAGGTGAGATAAGATAAGCTGAGATAAGGTAAGGTAACATAAGGTAAGGTAACATAAGGTAAGGTAACATAAGGTAAGGTAACATAAGGTAAGATAAGATAAGGTGAGATAAGGTAAGGTGATATAAGGTAAGGTAATATAAGGTAAGGTAACATAAGGCTAGGTTAGGTAAGTTCATGTAAGGTGGTGTAGGGTCAGGTCAGGTAAGGTGGAGTAAGAGTAGGTTAGCTACTGTAAAAAATGTAATCTAATGTAAGGGTATGTTAGCTAAGGTAAGGTAAAGTAAGGTAAGGGTAGGTTAGCTAGTATAAAAAAGTAAGGTAAGGTAAGGGTAGGTTAGCTAATGTAAAAAGAAGGTAAGTAAGAGCAAGTTAAATTAGGTCAGGTTAGGTTAGGTATGGTCAAGTAAGGGTAGGTTAGATTAGGCTAGGTAAGGATAGGTTAGCTATGGTAAGGTAGGGATAGGTTACTTTAGTAAGGTAAGGATAGGTTACTATGGTAGGGTAAGGGTAGGCTAGCTAAGGTGAGGTTAGGGTAGGTTAGCTAAGGTAAAGTAAGATTACATAATGGTAGGTATGCTAAAGGTAAGGAATGTAAGGCAAAGATGGGGAATGTAAAGCAAGGGAGGGGAATGTAAGGCAAGGGTGGGGAAGGTAAGGTATATAGAGAGAAGTTAAAGCAATGGTAAGGAATGTAAAGCAAGGGCAGGTAAAGTGATGATAGCTTAGGTGTAAGGATAGGTAAAGGTAGGTCATGTAAGGGTAGATAAAATGTAAGGGTAGATAAGTGGTAAGGATAAATAATGTGCAAGGATGGGTAAGTTACGACTAGGTAATGAGTAGGAAGGTATGAATAGTAATGTTAAGTGAAGGTGAATTGAGGGTATGTAGAGGGTGAGTAGGTGAGGTAAAGGCTGGTAAGGTAGCATTATGGAAATTAAGAGTAGTTAATGCAAGCATAGATAAGGTAAGGTAGTAAACAAAGGACAAATAAGGTAAGGTTAGGATTGTAAGGCAAGGCAAAGTGAGGTAATGTAGGGTAAGGTAAGGTAATGTAAGGCAAGGCAGTAAGCAACTGGCAGATAACATAAGGTAAGGCAAGGTAGTGAACAAAGGGCATATAATATAAGATAAGATAAGGTAAGGCAAGGTAATGCAAAGTAAAGCAAGGTAAGGCAAAGTAAAGCAAGGCAAGGCAAGGTAAGGAAAGGTAAGGCAAGGTAGTAAGCAAAGGGCAGATAAGGTAAGGTAAGGCAAGGTAGTAAGCAAAGGGAAGATAAGATAAGGTAAGGCAAGCAAAAGGCAGATAAGGTAAGGTAAGGCAAGGTAGTAAGCAAAGGGGAGATATGATAAGGCAAGGTAAGGCAAGGCAAGGCAAGGTAAGGAAAGGTAAGGCAAGGTTTTAAGCAAAGGGCATATAAGGTAAGGTAAGGCAAGGTAGTAAGCAAAGGGAAGGTAAGATAAGATAAGGCAAGCAAAGGGCAGATAAGGTAAGGCAAGGTAGTAAGCAAAAGGGAGATAAGATAAGATAAGAAAAGGTAAAGTAAGGTAGGGCAAGGTAAGGTAGGGCAAGGTAAGGTAAGGTAGGGCAAGGCAAGGTAAGGCGAGGTAAGGAAAGGTAAGGCAAGGTAGTAAGTAAAGGGCAGATAAGGTAAGGTAAGGTAAGGTAGTAAGCAAAGGGCAGATAAGATAAGATAAGATAAGGTAAGGCAAGCAAAGGGCAGATAAGGTAAGGTAAGGCAAGGTAGTAAGCAAAGGGGAGATAAGATAAAATAAGATAAAATAAGGTAAGGTAAGGTAGGGCAAGGCAAGGTATGGCAAGGTAAGGTAGGGCAAGGCAAGGTAAGAAAAGGTAACGCAAGGTAGTAAGCAAAGGGCAGATAAGATAAGATAAGATAAGGTAAGGCAAGTAAAGGGCAGATAAGGTAAGGTAAGGCAAGGTAGTAAGCAAAGGGCAGATAAGATATGATAAGATAAGATAAGGTAAGGTAAGGTAAGGCAATGTAAGGTTAGGTAAGGCAAGGTAAGGCAAGGTCAGGTAAAGTAAGGCAAGGTAGTAAGCAAAGGGCAGATATGATGAGATTTGTTAAGGTAAGTTAAGGCAAGCAAAGGGCAGATAAGGTAAGGTAAGGCAAGGTAGTAAGCAAAGGAGAGATAAGATAAGGTAAGGCAAGGAAAGGTAAGGCAAGGCAAGGTATGACAAGGCAAGGCAAGGTAAGGAAAGGTAAGGCAGGGTAGTAAACAAAAGGCAGATAAGGTAAAGTAAGGCAAAGTATTAAGCAAAGGGCATATCAGGTAAGGTAAGGCAAGGTAATAAGCAAAGGGCAGATAAGAAAAGATAAGATAAGATAAGATAAGGCAAGGAGAGGTAAGGCAAGGTAAGGAAAGGTAAGGCAAGGTAGTAAACAAAGGGCAGATAAGGTAAGGTAAGGCAAGGTAGTAAGCAAAGGAGAGATAAGATAAGGTAAGGTAAGGCAAGGTAAGACAAGGTAAGGCAAGGTAAGACAAGGTAAGGCAAGGCAAGGTAAGGAACAGTAAGGCAAGGTAGTAAGTAAAGGGCAGATAAGGTAAGGTAAGGCAAGGTAGTAAGCAAAGGACAGATAAGATAAGGTAATGTTAGGCAAGGCAGTAATCAAAGGACAGATAAGATAAGGCAAGGCAAGGCAAGGTAAGGTAAGGCAAGGTAGTAAGCAAATGGCAGATAAGGTAAGATAAGGTAAGGTAAGGTAAGGCAAGATAGTAAGCAAAGAGCAGATAAGGTAAGGTAAGGTAAGGCAAGGTAGTAAGCATAGGGCAGATAAGGTAAGGTTAGGTTTTAAGCAAAGGGGAAGGTATTAAGCAAAGGGCAGGTAAGGTGAGGTTAGGTTAGGTAGGGATAGTTAAAGTAAGGGTAGGTTAGGTAACACTACATATGGTGAGGGTATGTTAGGTAATGATGGGTAAGGAAAGGGCAGCTAAGATGTCCATTGGGAAGGTAAGGGTATGCAATATAAGGTAAGGTAAGGTAACAGGTTACCTAAATTGATGGTAGGCAAGGAATAGCTAGGTAAGGTAACTTAGAACAGAGAAGCTTAGGCTAAGATACATGTGTGACGGTGCCGAAGGGGAAGGTTGTGAACTCAAAGGCAGGAAGCAATCGACTGAGTTATATTATTATAGAACACTCTCCTTTATATACAAAACCTCAAGCCAACAGGACATAACAAGTTAACAAGACAGACAATGTTACAGGACAAACAGCAGACATGAATTTTCATGTTCGTTTAGTGCGAGGGAAGAGCGAAGATACAAGCAAAATATATGCAAAAGGAATTATGTACAATTGTGTGACACACGGTTGGTACACATGCCTGCAATTTTTGTCACTACTGTACATCTTTATAGCTGTGATTTTAGGTTTGTGGGACTGATGATTGAAAACTCATAAGAGCCATATTATGGCAAAATGTTATTTTCATTAGTAAAATAAATTTTTGAATATACTTACCCGATAATCATGTAGCTGTCAACTCCGTTGCCCGACAGAATTCTACGGAAGGGATACGCCAGCGATCGCTATACAAGAGGGGAGTGTACTCACAAGCGCCACCTGTGGCCAGGTACTGCAGTACTTCTTGTTGACACCACCTCAATTTTTCCTCGGTCCACTGGTTCTATGGGGAGGAAGGGTGGGTCAATTAAATCATGATTATCGGGTAAGTATATTCAAAAATTTATTTTACTAATGAAAATAACATTTTTCAATATTAAACTTACCCGATAATCATGTAGCTGATTCACACCCAGGGAGGTGGGTGAAAACCAGTGTACATGTATATCAAGAAGCTAAGTATCCCGTATTTCATATTATCAGTTATTCAAAATAACAATGAAATTACAAGTACCTGGTAAGGAAGTCGACTTGAGCCATTACTCTGCCTTAAATAAGTTCGTCTTCCTTACTGAGCGCAGCGTTCCTCTTAGGAGGCTGAACAACTCTAAGGTGCTGAAGTATCAAGGGCTGCAACCCATACTAAAGGACCTCATCACAACCTTTAACCTCGGCGCTTCTCAAGAAAGAATTGACCACCCGCCAAATCAACAAGGATGTGGAAGGCTTCTTAGCCGACCGTACAACCCATAAAAAGTATTCAAGAGAAAGGTTAAAAGGTTATGGGATTATGGGAATGTAGTGGCTGAGCCCTCGCCTACTACTGCATTCGTTGCTACGAATGGTCCCAGGGTGTAGCAGTACTCGTAAAGAGACTGGACATCTTTGATATAGAATGATGCGAACACTGACTTGCTTCTCCAATAGGTTGCATCCATAACACTCTGCAGAGAATGGCTCTGTTTGAAGGCCACTGAAGTAGCCACAGCTCCCACTTCATGTGTCCTTACCTTCAGCAAAGCAAGGTCTTCTTCCTTCAGATGAGAATGTGCTTCCCTAATCAGAAGCCTGAATAGTAAGAAACTGAGTTCTTAGAACTTGGAAAAGAAGGTTTCTTGATAGCACACCATAAGGCTTCTGATTGTCCTCGTAAAGGTTAAGACCTTTTTAGATAGTACCTAAGAGCTCTAACTGGGCAAAGTACTCTCTCCAGTTCATTCCCCACCAAGTTGGACAGGCTTGGGATCTCGAACGACTTAGGCCAAGGACGTGAAGGAAGCTCGTTTAGCAAAAACCGAGCTGCAAGGAACATGTAGCCGTTTCAGATGTGAAAACAATGATCCTGCTGAAGGCGTGGATCTCACTTACTCTTTTAGCTGTTGTCAAGCACACGAGGAAAAGAGTTTTTAATGTGAGGTCCTAAAAAGAGGCTGATTGGAGAGGTTCAAATCTTGATGACATAAGGAACCTTAGGACCACGTCTAGATTCCAGCCTGGAGTGGACAACCGACGTTCCTTTGAGGTCTCAAAAGACCTAGGGAGGTCCTGTAGATCTTTGTTGGTGGAAAGATCCAAGCCTCTGTGACGGAAAACCGCTGCCAACATACTTCTGTAACCCTTGATCGTAGGAGCTGAAAGGGATCTTACTTTCCTTAGATGTAACAGGAAGTCAGCAATCTGGGTTACAGTGGTACTGGTTGAGGAAACTGCATTGGTCTTGTACCAGCTACGGAAGACTTCCCCTTGAGACTGATAGATTCTGAGAGTGGATGTTCTCCTTGCTTTGGCAATCGTTCTGGCTGCCTCCTTCGAAAAGCCCCTAGCTCTTGAGAGTCTTTCGAAAGTCTGAAGGCAGTCAGACGAAGAGCGTGGAGGTTTGGGTGTACCTTCTTTACGTGAGGTAGACGTAGAAGGTTCACTCCTAGAGGAAGAGTCCTGGGAATGTCGACCAGCCATTGCAGTACCTCTAAGAACCATTCTCTCGCGGGCCAGAGCGGAGCCAACCAACGTCAGCCGTGTCCCTTTGCGAGAGGAGAACTTCTGAAGTACCCTGTTGACAATCTTGAACGGCGGGAATGCATACAGGTCGAGATGGAACCAATCCAGCAGAAAAGCATCCACGTGAACTGCTGCTGGGTCTGGAATCGGAGAACAATACAACAGGAGTCTCTAGGTTATCGAGGTAGCGAACAGATCTATGGTTGGCTGACCCCACAGGGCCCAAAGTCTGCTGCAAACATTCTTGTGAAGGGTCCACTCTGTGGGGATGACCTGACCCTTCCGGCTGAGGCGATCTGCCATGACATTTATACCGCCCTGAATGAACCTCGTTACCAGCGTGAGCTTTCGATCTTTAGACCAGATGAGGAGGTCCCTTGCGATCTAGAACAACTTCCACGAAAGAGTCCCTCCCTGCTTGAAGATGTAAGCCAGGGCTGTGGTGTTGTCAGAGTCCACCTCCACCACTTTGTTAAGCTGGAGGGACTTGAAGTTTATCAAGGCCAGAAGAACCGCCAACAACTCCTTGCAATTGATGTGAAGTGTCCTTTGCTCCTGATTCCATGTTCCCGAGCATTCCTGTCCGTCCAAAGTCGCACCCCAGCCCGTGTCTGATGCGTCCGAGAGGAGACGGCGGTCGGGTTTCTGAACAGCCAAAGGTAGACTTCCTTGAGAAGAAAGCTGTTCTTACACCACGCGAGAGAAGACCTCCTCTCTTCGGAAACAGGAACTGAGACCGTCTCTAGCGTCATGTCCTTTATCCAGTGAGCAGCTAGATGATACTGAAGGGGGGGAGGTGGAGTTCTCCCTAACACGATGAACAGGGCCAGCGATGAAAGTGTCCCTGTTAGACTCATCCACTACCTGACTGAGCATCGGTTCCTTCTCAGCATGCTCTGGATGCATTCTAGGGCCTGGAAGATCCTTGGGGCCGACGGAAAAGCCCGAAAAGCTCGACTCTGAAGATCCATACCCAGGGAGACAATGGTCTGGGATGGGACGAGCTGAGACTCCTCAAAATTGACCAGGAGGCCCAGTTCCTTGGTCAGATCCATAGTCCATCTGAGAATCTCCAGACAGCGATGACTTGTGGGAGCTCTTAAAAGCCAGTCGTCTGACGGAGCCGGACACAAGATCATGGTACTGCTGCACAGTCTGTGAACTGTCAACCATGGGGAAGCGAGGAAGTACAGTGACAACCCGAAGCTGTCTAGACTGTCTGGGTCGTACAGACAACTCCTTATCGGGTTGCTGAGGTTGCCGCACTGCGTCACAACAAGTCACTTCTGCTGGTTGTTGAACGTCTTCCCAGTGACACACTGACTCCGTAAACAAAAAATCCTCTAACAAGGACTAAGCTTGGACTGCATGTCTTGCAACACAGCTCAAGGTCTATGGGAGCAGGTGTGGTAACAGACGGGGTTAGCGACTGAAGTGGAACCATTACCTTCCCTGGAAGCATGTTATGCTTAAATAAAAGTCCATAGGAGGCTACGCAGCTAAAGGCTCCTCTCCAAATGACAGAGTCCTCAAGGGAATATCAGAAGGAGGGAGAAAAGCACTTTCTCATCTACAGGGACCATATCCGAGAAAAGCTAAGTTCTCTCAGTGAGGGTTTCACTGGTGCAAAAGCAGCAGACTAGAAGGCAACGTTATGAAACTGCTTGACAGTCTAGTGAGTTGGCAACAACCAAAGATGTGTGACTGAGAAGCATGCGGTAAGGTATGCAGAGCATGTTGTATGCAGAGCATGCTGTATGCAGAGCATGCTGTATGTAGAGCATGCTGTAAGGTAAGCAGAGCGTGTTGCATGGCGTGTAACATTTCTCAGAAATTCCATGACCAGTGCTAGATTGAGTAATATCGCATTACTGTCCATTGAAAGTGCACGTGCCGAGGGAATTGATTTAGACTGTTTTGTTGATGAATTTGATAGCCGGCATGATAATCGTAGAATTAAGCTGCACTAAATGTACTATAATCTACTTCACCTCAGGAAAGGGAAACTCGCCCTGTTGGCAACACTGCATTACTTCATGCATGCATGCATGGGGTTTTAATATCAACATAATATTTACCTTACATTCATAACTCATGATTCATTTTTGTTTTGAAGATATTTTTGCCATATTTTGCGATTTGTTAAAAATATATTGCAAGGAATACATATATATTTTTATATTAAGTAATACAAATAACTTCCATTATCATAATGTTTGTGTAGGCATACATGTATATGATTACAAATGCAAGTTATGAAAGTAATGAGGTGTTATTATTGTCATTTGTTATTTCCAAGTTGAATGGGAAGAGGCTCAAGTTGAGGAGAAAGTGGCAGATGCATGCGTTGAGGTGGCTGACTCATAGCATGAGGTTGCTGCCTCAAGAGTTGCGCTTGCTGTAAGGGTTGCGGATGCGCAGTAGCAGGTTCCTGAGGAACGAGTTGAGGTTCCTGAGGTGTGAGCTGCGAGAGTTGAGGTAGCGGCTGCGCAGAACGCAGTTCTTGTCTCGCGAGTTGAGGTTCCTGAGGTGCTAGCCTAAGGAGTTGAGGCTCTCGCCTTGAGGAGGGTTGAGGTCGCTGCAGCGAGTGCTGAGGTGGCTGCCTCATGGATGGAAGAGGTTGTCGTACCTCAAGAGATTGTTGCCTCGCTGGTGGAACCGCAAGCGGAAGCGGAGGAAGTAAGGCATAAGATTCCTGCTCCCATTGCTGAGGTTGCCTTAAGGAAGGCGGAGGTTGCTGCACACCGCTGGTAACTGGCAACTCAGTACGCGGTAAGGTATCCTGAGGAACCTCAACATCGTACGCCTGGCAGACTGGACTGCGGTGAGGCGGAGCGATCGCAGGAGGAGGTGTAACCTTCTCAGCCTGAAACTCACGCATTAAGACCGCAAGCTGCGACTGCATGGACTGCAGCAAAGTCGTCTAGGATCAACAGACGATAAGGTCTGTTGAGGCAAAGCCTTACCTCTCTTAGGAGGTGTGCAGTCACCTGATGACTGCAGAGAGTCAGAGCTAACTCAATGACTGCATCCGGGTTGTTGAACTCTAGAGGTCTGGACTTTA
>NC_090727.1:66490353-66495353 GCF_036898095.1 Palaemon carinicauda | reverse complement strand
AGCATGCGCTGTCTCCAAGGGTGATCTCCGGTATTGGGACCCTCAGGTATGTACTGTGTGCACTAACCTAGTTACTGAGGCCTTTGATTCCCCTAGGATGGCGGAATCAAGGGATATAGCAAGGGAGAAGCTTCGTACCTGGGTAAGGGGCTTCCAGAAGAACACCTCTGGACCTTATCTTCCAAGTGAGAAGATGAGGGCGTATCTTTTCCCTAAGGCATCAGCTGATGCAGTGATTCCCTAGCCTCAAGAGGAGATCCCCCAAGTTCAGATCCAGGTGGATGCTGAAGTCGCGGTCGCTATGCAAGACATCCAGTTAGATGACAGGATGTCTGACGTGGACGAGCGTCTGGAGGAAGACCTCCTGGCAGAAGCCCAGGGTGAAGTTCAAGCCCCAGACATTGTAGAGGAAGAGGTCGACGAGGTGTCGGCTACTCCGGTTCAGATCCCGGAGCCTATTCCCTCAACATCGGCCGGTCTCCCAGTAGAACTGGGACAGGCCCTCTCCTCCATTGTTGGAATGATCCAACAACTGCAGAAGGAGAATCAGGAGAAGGCGGCTGCAATGGAACTGCGGATGCAGAGCCTTGCAGAATCACATGGGCCCCAGAAAAGGCTCAATGTGAAAGACCTTCCCTTGTGCTCAGATGCTAAACCATGGAGGTATGCTGAGCACATGCCGATGGCGACTGAAAAGATCGTCATCTCGGATAAGTTGAGCTCAGTTCCCCTAGAGGAGACAGAGCCGAAGGAGGTCATAGTGATGGACCATACTAAGGCTCAAGCTCTGCTTTCATCCTCGTTGAAAGATTGGGGCTTCTCTAACTCAAAGGTAGCTGCATTGAGCAAGAAGCTCCCTTCCTTTGTGTCCTCTCCTGCTAGAGCCTTCCCCTTTTTACAGAAAGGGTTTGCGGCTGTACTAAAAAGCAGTCGAGGCCGGCAAGCCTTGCCCCTCCCTGGATGAGTGTAAACCCTTGTCGCTGGCCCTGCCTATGGACCACAAAGACTGGAAGGACGTCCATCTTACGTTCTCAGTTGGGAAGTTGGAGGCTGATATCGCCGGACATCAGTTCGGCGAGGACCTCCCTAAGCTGTCTGACTTTCTCTTGCAGAGAGAGTTCGAGACAAAAGAAAGACTGGCTGCCTCAATGTCTCTTCAGACTACTCTTGAGACGATGGCAAGTGACCCCAAGGTCCATGAAATGTTCATGGTGGTGGCCAAGACTCATCTGGCCACAGTGACGAAGGACCTTTATGGCTTCGTCAAGGCGAAGAGAGCTTGTAGGGAGTTCGTGTTCACCTCAGCTACGGTGAGGCACGAGTCAAGGAAACTAATCTCCTCCAACATTTGGGGCAAAGACCTTTTCCCTACCGATTTGGTCAAAGAAGTAGTTGATAAGGCCGCCTTGGAGAATAGAAACCTTCTCCAGAAGTGGGGCCTGGCTATCAAAAGAAAGTCTTCCCCGGATGAGGGTCCTCAACCAGAGAGGAAGACTATGAGGACTAGGCTACCTTCTCGGCCAGCCAAGCCTTTTAGACAGCAACAGCAACTGCAATTGCCATTGCCTCCAGTGCCCCAGATCGCGGCACAAACCCCGACCACTTTTCAGTGGGTACCCCAGGCCGTGTCGACACAGTCCACGGCATTCACCCCATCGTTCGAAAGGCAGTCTACTTCCTTTCAAGCAAAGCCTAGAGGAGCAGCCAGAGGCTCGTCTAGGCGCCCCTCAAGGGGAAGGGGATTCAGGGGTGGTCGTGGTCAGGGAGGCAAGACCTCAGGACGGCAGTCCAAGTGGGATGATACCGGTAGGAGGGAGACTTCTGAAATTTCGGGATCGGTGGACCTTCGATCCCTGGGCCCACAGCCTACTCAAGAATGGACTGGGTTGGAGCTGGTACAGCACTCCACCCCCGTGCCCTCGGTTTTTCCAACACTCCACCCCCGTTCTGGAGGAGTACGTTCAAGAACTGTTGGAGAAAAATGTGATCCGAAAGGTGAAGTCCATCAAATTCCAAGGGAGGCTGTTTTGTGTTCCCAAGAAAGACTCGGAAAAGCTCAGAGTCATTCTGGACTTGTCGCCACTCAACAAGTTCATAGTGAATTGCAAATTCAAGATGCTAACACTGCAACACATAAGGACCTTACTGCCCAAGAGGGCATATTCCGTCTCTGTAGACTTGTCAGACGCCTATTGGCACATTCCAATCAACCGTCGACTCTCCCCCTACCTAGGGTTCAGGCTACAACGAAGACTATACGCCTTCAGAGCCATGCCATTCGGGCTAAACATAGCCCAAGGATTTTTACGAAGCTTGAGAGCGTAGCTCTCAAACAATTACGCCTAAAGGGAATTCAGGTAGTAGCCTACCTGGACGACTGGTTGGTGTGTGCAGCATCCGAGACAGAATGCTTGCAAGCTTCCAGTCAAGTGATCCAGTTCCTAGAGTACCTAGGTTTCAAGATCAACAGAAAAAAGTCTCGACTTTCTCCATCTCAAAAGTTCCAGTGGCTGGGAATCCACTGGGACCTTTTGTCACACCGTTTCTGCATCCCGGCGAAGAAAAGGAAGGAGATAGCGGGTTCTGTCAAGAGACTTCTAGATTCCGAAAGGATATCAAGACGCGATCAGGAGAGGGTACTGGGCTCTCTCCAGTTTGCTTCGGTGACAGACCCAGTGCTAAGAGCACAGCTAAAGGATGCAACCGGAGTTTGGAGAAGTTATGCATCAAACGCGCGAAGAGATCTGAGAAGACAAGGTCCGCTTCGGCTACGTACTCTTCTCAGGCCTTGGTCCCAAGCCAGACATCTAAAGAAGTCGGTTCTTCTTCAGCCACCTCCCCCGTCGGTGACGATTCACTCAGACGCCTCGAAGGAGGGATGGGGAGGTCACTCTCATCGGACAAAAAGTCCAGGGGACTTGGTCCAAGCTATTCAAGACCTTTCACATAAACTTTCTAGAAGCTATGGCAGTGCTTCTTACCTTAAAGAAAGTTTCCCCGCGTCACTGGATCCACATAAGGTTGGTGATGGACAGCGAGGTAGTTGTGAGATGCTTGAATCGACAAGGATCGAGGTCACCACCTCTCAACCTGGTGATGTTGGCCATCTTCCGATTGGCGAAAAAGAAGAAGTGGTACCTGTTGGCAGTTCACCTTCAAGGAGTCCGCAATGTGACAGCGGACGCTCTATCCAGTTCACACCGATAGAGTCGGAATGGTCCTTAGACGCAGGATCATTCTCCTTCATTCTGAATCAAGTCCCAGAACTGCAGATAGACCTCTTTGAGACGAAAGACAACAAGAAGTTGCCCCTGTACGTGTCCCCGTACGAGGACCCCTTAGCGGAAGCAGTGGACGCGATGTCCCTCGACTGGAACAGATGGTCCAGGATTTATCTGTTCCCTCCTCACAACCTTCTGTTGAGGGTCCTCAACAGACTGAGATCCTTCAAGGGGGTAGCGGCAATAGTGGCCCACAGGTGGCCGAACAGCGTGTGGTTCCCCCTGGCATTGGAACTACATCTGAAGTTTGTACCGCTACCAGATCCAGTTCTGACCCAGCGAGTCCAAAAGTCGACTGTCTGCGCTTCATTACAGAAAACCCAGACCCTGCAGCTCACGATTTTCTCTCCCTAGCGGTGAGAAAGCGTTTCGGGATTTCGAAAGCCAGCATAGACTTCCTAGAGGAATATAAGTGCAAATCTACTAGAAGGCAATATGAGTCATCTTGGAGAAAATGGGTGGCCTTTGTCAAGGCGAAGAATCCGCAGGAGATCTCGACAGACTTCTGCTTATCTTTCTTCATCCACCTCCATGGTCAAGGATTGGCAGCTAACACGATTTCGGCGTGTAAGTCTGCTTTGACAAGACCCATTCTATATGCCTTCCAGGTCGACCTAGGTAACGAGATCTTTAATAAATCTCCGAAAGCCTGCGCTAGGCTCAGACCTTCAGCACCTCCAAAGGCCATTTCATGGTCTTTAGACAAAGTTCTTCATTTCGCTTCTCTGTTGAGCAATGAAGAGTGTGCGTTAAAGGATTTGACACAAAAAGTTATTTTCATATTTGCACTCGCGTCCGGGGCCAGGGTTAGTGAGATTGTAGCCCTCTCGAGAGAGGCAGGTCGTGTTCAGTTCCTGGATGGGGGAGAACTGAACCTATTTCCGGATCCTATGTTTCTCGCCAAGAATGAGTTACCCACCAACAGGTGGGGTCCCTGGAGAATCTGCCCTCTGTAAGAAGATGCATCTCTATGTCCAGTAGAATGCCTAAAGGTCTATCTTCATAGAACTTCAGACTTCCAGGGTGGTCAACTATTCAAGGGAGAAACATCAGGCTCAAATTTATCTCTGAATCAACTCAGAGCGAAAATCACATATTTTATTCGCAGAGCGGATCCTGACAGTACACCCGCAGGTCACGATCCGAGGAAAGTTGCCTCATCCTTAAATTTCTTTAATTGTATGGATTTTGAACATCTCCGTTCATACACTGGCTGGAAGTCTTCCAGAGTGTTCTTTCGCCACTATGCGAAGCAAGTAGAGGAACTAAAGAGATCTGTGGTAGCAGTGGGTCGCGTCGTTAACCCTACTGTTTAACTCTGTGAGGAACAGTGGTTTTAATTGGGACGATTAATTCCAGGGTGAGTGATTAGTTACATACTGTACTACAAACTAAGTGAGGGCACTGAGTTGCCCATGTAGACTGTTCCATTTCCAAAGGTGAACCTAGCATAAGTGCAGACATGTGTGCCGAGCGTTTCTAACGCTAATGTCATTGATTTGTAATACAGACTTTTATGACTTTGATACCTCGGTATCTTAAAAGTGGCATTTAATGTTTTCTTTCAGATAAACAAGTTCTGTTTACTATCATACTTATGCTTAAAGTTTTGGGTTATCCTCTTCTTATATATATATATATATATATATATAATTGCGGTTAACCTGTCTGTTTATTGTCTGTCAATGAACTTGTTCTTGAGAACCTTGCGTCTCCTTC
>NC_090727.1:66482853-66485353 GCF_036898095.1 Palaemon carinicauda | reverse complement strand
AGCATCGGGTATGGATGGTGTGAAAGCTGAAATGTTGAAGGAAGGGGGTGTGACTGTACTTGAATGGTTGGTGAGATTGTTTAATGTGTGTTTTGTGTTGTCAATGGTACCAGTAGATTGGGTCTGTGCATGTATTGTACCACTATATAAGGGTAAGGGAGATGTGCATGAGTGTTGTAATTCAAGAGGTATTAGTTTGTTGAGTGTAGTTGGAAAAGTGTATGGTAGAATACTGATTAATAGGATTAAGGATAAAAACAGAGAATGCAATCTTGGAAGTACAGGGTGGTTTAGAAGAGGTAGGGGGTTGTATGAATCAGATTTTTACAGTTAGGCAGATATGCTGAGAAATATTTAGCAAAAGGTAAGGAGGTGTATGTTGCGTTTATGATCTGGAGAAAGCATATGATAGAGTTGATAGGGAAGCAATGTGGAATGTGATGAGGTTATATGGAGTTGGTGGAAGGTTGTTGCAAGCAGTGAAAAGTTTCTACACAGGTAGTAAAGCATGTGTTAGAATAGGAAATGAGGTGAGCGATTGGTTTCCGGTGAGAGTGGGGCTGAGACAGGGATGTGTGATGTCGCCGTGGTTGTTTAACTTGTATGTTGATGGAGTGGTGAGAGAGGTGAATGCTAGAGTGCTTGGACGAGGATTAAAACTGGTAGGCGAGAATGATCATGAATGGGAGGTAAATCAGTTGTTGTTTGCGGATGATACTGTACTGGTAGCAGACACAGAAGAGAAGCTTGACCGACTAGTGACAGAATTTGGAAGGGTGTGTGAGAGAAGGAGTTGAGAGTTAATGTGGGTAAGAGTAAGGTTATGAGATGTACGAGAAGGGAAGGTGGTGCAAGGTTGATGTCATGTTGAATGGAGAGTTACTTGAGGAGGTGGATCAGTTTAAGTACTTGGGGTCTGTTGTTGCAGCAAATGGTGGAGTGGAAGCAGATGTACGTCAGAGAGTGAATGAAGGTTGCAAAGTGTTGGGGGCAGTTAAGGGAGTAGTAAAAAATAGAGGATTGGGCATGAATGTAAAGAGAGTTCTATATGAGAAAGTGATTGTACCAAGGCTGTATTGGATCGGAGTTGTGGGGAATGAAAGTGATGGAGAGACAGAAATTGAATGTGTTTGAGATGAAGTGTCTGAGGAGTATGGCTGGTGTATCTCGAGTAGATAGGGTTAGGAACGAAGTGGTGAGGGTGAGAACGGGTGTAAGAATGAGTTAGCGGCTAGAGTGGATATGAATGTGTTGAGGTGGTTGGCCATGTTGAGAGAATGGAAAATAGCTGTATGCTAAAGAAGGTGATGAATGCAAGAGTTGATGGGAGAAGTACAAGAGGAAGGCCAAGGTTTGGGTGGATGGATGGTGTGAAGAAAGCTCTGGGTGATAGGAGGATAGATGTGAGAGAGGCAAGAGAGCGTGCTAGAAATAGGAATGAATGGCGAGCGATTGTGACGCAGTTCCGGTAGGCCCTGCTGCTTCTCCGGTGCCTTAGATGACCGCGGAGGTAGCAGCAGTAGGGGACTCAGCAGTATGAAGCTTCATCTGTGGTGGAAATGTGGGAGGTTGGGCTGTGGCACCCTAGCAGTACCAGCTGAACTCGGCTGAGTCCCTGGTTAGGCTGGAGGAACGTAGAGAGTAGAGGTCCCTTTTTGTTTTGTTTCTTGTTGTTGTCGGCCACCCCCCCAAAATTGGGGAAGTGCCTTTGGTATATGTATGTATGATTATTATTATTATTATTATTATTGCTGTTCTTGTTGTTGTTGTATATTATTATTATTATTATTATTATTATTATTACTATTATTATTATTACCTAAACTGCAACCCTAGTTGGAGAAGCTGATTGTTATAAGCCCAAGGGCTCCAACAGGGAAAATAGCCCAGTGAGGAAAGGACATAAGAAAAGAGATAAAAGAGTGTGCTGAGTGCACCCTCAAACTAGGCTAAATAGTTGATTACCAAGTGACCTCTTTAAGGTCATTCCTTATTATTCATGGATTTTTTCATCAATTATAATTTTTCGGAGTGTTGGTGCAGTAAAACTTTGAATTTGGACAAAGATGAATTGACTTTGTTAAACTTAACTTTAAGTTTTGTATACTTCGCTTAAGAAATTTTCATTATTTCAGTTAATACTATTACCTAAAAACATTACTCCTTTTCCTCAATAATAACAAATATGATAAAAATTAAAAAATATATAATTAAAAAAGAAGTAATTGAAAAACTTTACCCAAATCCTAAATTCATACTTCATTATGAAAGGACCAATATCAAGAGGAAATCGTAATGCCTAATCCTAAAATAGAATAAATAAATAAATGAATGATTAAATAAATAGATACATAATAAAGATTAACTTCAAGAAATAATTCTCCGGGTTATTTGTCTTCAGTATAAGTTTTAATTCCGGCCTTTTTTATTTCAGTTTGAATTTCATGGCAAAATTTATCTATAAAGATAATGAGCGAGTTCAACAGGACACGATATCCAC
>NC_090727.1:66445353-66470353 GCF_036898095.1 Palaemon carinicauda | reverse complement strand
GAGAAGGTAGAGATGATGAGAAGGAGAAGGAGAAGGTGGAGGAGGAGGAGAAGAAGGTGGAGGAGAAGGAGGAGGAGGAGGAGGAAGAAAAGGAAGAGGAGGAGGAGGAGGAAGAAAAGGAAGAGGAGGAGGAGGAGGAGAAGATAGAAGAGGAGGAGAAGGAGAAGGAGGAGGAGGAGAAGAAAGTGGAGGAGAAGGAGGAGGAGGAGAAGGTAGAAGAGAAGGAGGAGGAGGAGAAGGTAGAAGAGGATGAGGAGGAGAAGGAGAAGGTGGAGGAGGAGGAGAAGAAGGTGGAGGAGAAGGAGGAGGAGGAGGAGGAAGAAAAGGAAGAGGAGGAGGAGGAGGAGGAGGAGGAAGAAAAGGAAGAGGAGGAGGAGGAGGAGAAGAGCGTACAGCTGGTGCAAGGTAAGCAAATATTCAATTTCTTGATAAATTGTTCTGACAATTCTGTATTAAGTCATTTAATATTATATATGGGCACATTTGTCATGAGATCAATATGGTTAATTCCAGGTTACATGTGTTGGAACGCCACTATTCGCACTATTCGTAAGCATCAGGGAGCGGGGAATAATATCTTTAATATACCGAAACTTTGTCTAATAGGAGCACATCTGTTTTTGGAAACATATGGATTCAAGGACCTTTATTTAATAAACCGCGATTGGCAGCAGCAACCACCCGAGGTGGTATCCTTCTTGCAGGGGCTAATCGGGGAGGAGACTGACGCGGTACCAGGAGACTGTAGAGTCTTCCTACAAAGCAAATATCTCAAGGATCCAAAATTACATATTTCAGCCCTTCAACGTTTAAATGTGTCGCATATGCGTTTGGTCTTTGACTGGGGCACCAAGAAGCGTTACTTAGAAGGGCTTGATAAAAAAGTGAATGATGAAATATATTTAGCGCTCATATATAGAACCTATGACCACGAACCTGGGGTATACGATCCTGTGGCAGAAACCGTTATACGAAATGTGTCTCCTCTACAGCTATGGCAGACTGTGAGAGAATACTACGGCCCTAACACAGTGCGCCCCTATCATTAGTTGACAAATAATTGTCAAACAATATTGAGGGATATAATACTCAAGTTTGGAGTTATCACCTTTGTGCATAAAGATATTACACCATTCTTTATCTATAAGGGTGTTGATATAATACGGGCGATATACGAGAGCATAAAAACATCCTGTGTATCGAAAGAATAAGTGTATAGAGTAGTGAAAGTCGTAGTGAGTGTTTAGTGTTCTGAACATAGAAGAAAAAAAGAAAAAAAAAAGGATTAATATTTTTAACGTTTCGGTTGAAATTTGGAGAAGATAGTTTCAATTTACTTTTGTAAAGAAATAAGTTTTTATGTGAGAGACATTGAAAGACAGAGAATCGATACCGAGTGGTTTCCAACCTTTCAGAACTAGAGGGAATAATCTGCAAGATGGATTCAGAAGATGGAAGAAGTCACACTTGTTCTAGTATGCATTATTCCTTGACAAAGATTCACCTGTACTGTTTCTTTGTCAGGTGAACAAATGCAGAAAAAACAGGTCTGACCTCTTCTAGTATGCTGTGTCCCCTGGAGAAGAAACCTTTGTACTGGAATAGTGGAACAGATGTGCCTTTGTTTGGGAGTGGCAGCCATCTGGATTAAGACCCATTAAGAGACAGGGAATCAATGCCAAGAGGATTACGGCTTTCCAGACCTAAAGGGAATAATCTACAAGAAGCAATCAGCAGAGGGAAGAAGTCACACTTGTTCTAGTATGCATTATTCCTTGACAAAGATTCACCTGTACTGTTTCTTTGTCAGGTGAACAAATGCAGAAAAAAAAAGTCTGACCTCTTCTAGTATGCTGTGTCCCCTGGAGAATAAACATTTGTACTGGAATAGTGGAACAGATGTGCCTTTGTTTGGTTGTAGCAGCCATCTGGATTAAGACCCATTAAGAGACAGGGAATCAATGCCAAGAGGATTATGGCTTTCCACCCCTAAAGGGAATAATCTACAAGAAGCAATCAGCAGAGGGAAGAAGTCACACTTGTTCTAGTATGCATTATTCCTTGACAAAGATTCACCTGTACTGTTTCTTTGTCAGGTGAACAAATGCAGAAAAAAACAGGTCTGACCTCTTCTAGTATGCTGTGTCCCCTGGAGAAGAAACCTTTGTACTGGAATAGTGGAACAGATGTGCCTTTGTTTGGGTGTGGCAACCATCTGGATTAAGACCCATTAAGAGACAGGGAATCAATGCGAAGAGGATTACGGCTTTCCAGACCTAAAGGGAATAATCTACAAGAAGCAATCAGCCGAGGGAAGAAGTCACACTTGTTCTAGTATGCATTATTCCTTGACAAAGATTCACTTGTACTGTTTCTTTGTCATGTGAACAAATGCAGAAAAAACAGGTCTGACCTCTTCTAGTATGCTGTGTCCCTTGGAGAAGAAACCTTTGTACTGGAATAGTGGAACAGATGTGCCTATGTTTGGGTGTGGCAGCCATCTGCATTAAGAGCCATTAAAAGACAGGCAATCAATGCTAAGTGAATTCCAGCTTTCCAGATCTAAAGGGAATAATCTGCAAGATGGATTCAGAAGAGGGAAGAAGTCACACTTGTTCTAGTATGCATTATTCCTTGACAAAGATTCACTTGTACTGTTTCTTTGTCAGGTGAACAAATGCAGAAGAAACAAGTCTGATGTCTTCTAGTATGCTGTGTCCCAAGTCTGATGTCTTCTAGTATGCTGTGTCCCAAGTCTGATGTCTTCTAGTATGCTGTGTCCTTAGGAGAAGAACCCGTTGTACTGGAATATTGGAACAGATGTGCCTTTCATTGGGTGTGTCAGCCACTTGGATTAAGAGCCATTATAAGACAGGCAATCAATGCCAAGAGGATTCCGGCTTTCCAGATCTAAATGGAATAATCTGCAAAATGATTTCAGAAGAAAGAAGAAATCACACTTGTTCTGGTATGCATTATTTCAGGACAAAGATTCACCTGTACTGTTTCTTTGTCAGGTGAAAAAATGCAGAAAAAACAGGTCTGACCTCTTCTAGTATGCTGTGTCCCTTGGAGAAGAAACCTTTGTACTGGAATAGTGGAACAGATGTGCCTTTGATTTGGTGTGGCAGCCATCTGGATTAAGAACCGTTATAAGACAGGATATCAATCCTAAGTGAATTCCAACTTTCCAGATCTAAAGAGAATAATCTGCAAGGTGGATTCAGAAGAGGGAAGAAGTCACACTTGTTCTAGTAAGCATTATTCCTTGACAAAGATTCACCTGTACTGTTTCTTTGTCAGGTGAACAAATGCAGAAAAAACAGGTCTGACCTCTTCTTGTATGCTGTGTCCCCTGGAGAAAAACCTTTGTACTGGAATAGTGGAACAGATGTGCGTTTGTTTGGGTGTGGCAGCCATCTGGATTAGGACCCATTAAGAGACAGGGAATCAATGCCAAGAGGATTACGGCTTTCCCGACCTAAAGGCAATAATCTACAAGAAGCAATCAGCAGAGGGATGAAGTCACACTTGGTCTAGTATGCATTGACCTTGACAAAGATTCATCTGTACTGTTTCTTTGTCAGGTGAACAAATGCAGAAAAAACAGGTCTGACCTCTTCTAGTATGCTGTGTCCCTTGGAGAAGAAACCTTTGTACTGGAATAGTGGTACAGAAGTGCCTATGTTTGGGTGTGGCAGCCATCTGCATTAAGAGCCATCATAAGACAGGCAATCAATGCCAAGAGGATTCTGGCTTTCCAGATCTGAATGGAATAATCTGCAAAATGATTTCAGAAGAAGGAAGAAGTCACACTTGTTCTGGTATGCATTATTTCTTGACAAAGATTCACCTGTACTGTTTCTTTGTCAGGTGAACAAATGCAGAAAAAACAGGTCTGACCTCTTCTAGTATGCTGTGTTCCCTGGAGAAGAAACCTTTGTACTGGAATAGTGGAACAGATGTGCCTTTGTTTGGGTGTGGCAACCATCTGGATTAAGACCCATTAAGAGACAAAGAATCAATGACAAGAGGATTACGGCTTTCCAGACCTAAAGGGAATAATCTTCAAGAAGCAATCAGCAGAGGGAAGAAGTCACACTTGTTCTAGTATGCATTATTCCTTGACAAAGATTCACCTGTACTGTTTCTTTGTCAGGTGAACAAATGCAGAAAAAACAGGTCTGACCTCTTCTAGTATGCTGTGTCCCCTGGAGAAGTAACCTTTGTACTGGAATAGTGGAACAGATGTGCCTTGGTTTGGTTGTAGCAGCCATCTGGATTAAGACCCATTAAGACACAGGGAATCAATGCCAAGAGGATTACGGCTTTCCAGACCCAAAGGGAATAATCTACAAGAAGCAATCAGCAGAGGGAAGAAGTCACACTTGTTCTAGTATGCATTATTCCTTGACAAAGATCACCTGTACTGTTTCTTTGTCAGGTGAATAAATGCAGAAAAAAACAGGTCTCACCTCTTCTAGTATGTTGTGTCCCCTGGAGAGGAATCCTTTGTACTGGAATAGTGGAACAGATGTGCCTTTGTTTGGTTGTAGCAGCCATCTGGATTAAGACCCATTAAGAGACAGGGAATCAATGACAAGAGGATTACGGCTTTCCGCCCCTAAAGGGAATAATCTACAAGAAGCAATCAGCTGAGGGAAGAAGTCACACTTGTTCAAGTATGCATTATTCCTTCACGAAGATTCACCTGTACTGTTTCTTTGTCAGGTGAACAAATGCAGAAAAAACAGGTCTGACCTCTTCTAGTATGCTGTGTCCCCTGGAGAAGAAACCTTTGTACTGGAATAGTGGAACAGATGTGCCTTTGTTTGGTTGTAGCAGCCATCTGGATTAAGACCCATTAAGAGACAGGGAATCAATGACAAGAGGATTACGGCTTTCCAGACCTAAAGGGAATAATCTACAAGAAGCAATCAGCAGAGGGAAGAAGTCACACTTGTTCTAGTATGCATTATTCCTTGACAAAGATTCACTTGTACTGTTTCTTTGTTAGGTGAACAAATGCAGAAAAAAACAAGTCTGGTTCCTTCTAGTATGCTGTGTCCCCTGGAGAAGAACCCTTTGTAATGGAATACTGGAAAAGAAGTGCCTTTGTTTGGGTGTGGCAGCCATCTGGATTAAGAACCATTATAAGAAAGGATATCAATCCTAAGTGAATTCCAACTTTCCAGATCTAAAGAGAATAATCTGCAAGATGGATTCAGAAGAGGGAAGAAGTCAAACTTGTTCTAGTATGCATTATTCCTGGACAAAGATTCACCTGTATTGTTTCTTGGTCAGGTGAACAAATGCAGAAAAAACAGGTGTGACCTCTTCTAGTATGCTGTATCCCTTGGAGAAGAAACCTTTGTACTGGAATAGTGGTACAGAAGTGCCTATGTTTGGGTGTGGCAGCCATCTGGATTAAGAGCCATTAAAAGACAGGCAATTAATGCTACGTGAATTCCAGCTTTCCAGATTTAAAGAGAATAATCTGTAAGATAAAATAGTGGAACAGAAGTGCCTCTGCTTGGGTGTGGCAGCCATCTGGATTAAGACCCATTAAGAGACAGGGAATCAATGCCAAGAGGATTACGGCTTTCAAGACCTAAAGGGAATAATCTACAAGAAGCAATCAGCAGAGGGAAGAAGTCACACTTGTTCTAGTATGCACTATTCCTTGACAAAGATTCACCTGTACTGTTTCTTTGTCAGGTGAACAAATGCAGAAAAAACAGGTCTGACCTCTTCTAGTATGCTGTGTCCCTTAGAGAAGAAACCTTTTTACTGGAATAGTGGTACAGAAGTGCCTATGTTTGGGTGTGGGAGCCATCTGCATTAAGAGCCATCATAAGACAGGCAAGCAATGCCAAGAGGATTCCGGCTTTCCAGATCTAAATGGAATAATCTGCAAAATGATTTCAGAAGAAGGAAGAAGTCACACTTGTTCTCGTATGCATTATTTCTTGACAAAGATTCACCTGTACTGTTTCTTTGTCAGGTGAACAAATGCAGAAAAAACAGGTCTGACCTCTTCTAGTATGCTGTGTCCCTTGGAGAAGAAACCTTTGTACTGGAAAAGTGGAACAGATGTGCCTTTGTTTGGGTGTGGCAACCATCTGGATTAAGACCCATTAAGAGACAGGGAATCAATGACAAGAGTATTACGGCTTTCCAGACCTAAAGGGAATAATCTACAAGAAGCAATCAGCAGAGGGAAGAAGTCACACTTGTTCTAGTATACATTATTCCTTGACAAAGATTCACCTGTATTGTTTATATGTCAGGTGAACAAATGCAGAAAAAACAGGTCTGACCTCTTCTAGTATGCTGTGTCCCCTGGAGAAGAAACCTTTGTACTGGAATAGTGGAACAGATGTGCCTTGGTTTGGTTGTAGCAGCCATCTGGATTAAGATCCATTAAGACACAGGGAATCAATGCCAAGAGGATTACGGCTTTCCAGACCCAAAGGGAATAATCTACAAGAAGCAATCAGCAGAGGAAGAAGTCACACTTGTTCTAGTATGCATTATTCCTTGACAAAGATTCACCTGTACTGTTTCTTTGTCAGGTGAACAAATGCAGAAAAAAACAGGTCTGACCTCTTCTAGTATGCTGTGTCCCCTGGAAAAGAAACCTTTGTACTGGAATAGTGGAACAGATGTGCCTTTGTTTGGTTGTAGCAGCCATCTGGATTAAGACCCATTAAGAGACAGGGAATCAATGCCAAGAGGATTACGGCTTTCCAGACCCAAAGGGAATAATCTACAAGAAGCAATCAGCAGAGGAAGAAGTCACACTTGTTCTAGTATGCATTATTCCTTGACAAAGATCACCTGTACTGTTTCTTTGTCAGGTGAATAAATGCAGAAAAAAACAGGTCTCACCTCTTCTAGTATGTTGTGTCCCCTGGAGAGAAATCCTTTGTACTGGAATAGTGGAACAGATGTGCCTTTGTTTGGTTGTAGCAGCCATCTGGATTAAGACCCATTAAGAGACAGGGAATCAATGACAAGAGGATTACGGCTTTCCGCCCCTAAAGGGAATAATCTACAAGAAGCAATCAGCTGAGGGAAGAAGTAACACTTGTTCTAGTATGCATTATTCCTTCACGAAGATTCACCTGTACTGTTTCTTCGTCAGGTGAACAAATGCAGAAAAAACAGGTCTGACCTCTTCTAGTATGCTGTGTCCCCTGGAGAAGAAACCTTTGTACTGGAATAGTGGAACAGATGTGCCTTTGTTTGGTTGTAGCAGCCATCTGGATTAAGACCCATTAAGAGACAGGGAATCAATGACAAGAGGATTACGGCTTTCCAGACCTAAAGGGAATAATCTACAAGAAGCAATCAGCAGAGGGAAGAAGTCACACTTGTTCTAGTATGCATTATTCCTTGACAAAGATTCACTTGTACTGTTTCTTTGTTAGGTGAACAAATGCAGAAAAAAACAAGTCTGGTTCCTTCTAGTATGCTGTGTCCCCTGGAGAAGAACCCTTTGTAATGGAATACTGGAAAAGAAGTGCCTTTGTTTGGGTGTGGCAGCCATCTGGATTAAGAACCATTATAAGAAAGGATATCAATCCTAAGTGAATTCCAACTTTCCAGATCTAAAGAGAATAATCTGCAAGGTGGATTCAGAAGAGGGAAGAAGTCAAACTTGTTCTAGTATGCATTATTCCTGGACAAAGATTCACCTGTATTGTTTCTTGGTCAGGTGAACAAATGCAGAAAAAACAGGTGTGACCTCTTCTAGTATGCTGTATCCCTTGGAGAAGAAACCTTTGTACTGGAATAGTGGTACAGAAGTGCCTATGTTTGGGTGTGGCAGCCATCTGGATTAAGAGCCATTAAAAGACAGGCAATTAATGCTACGTGAATTCCAGCTTTCCAGATTTAAAGAGAATAATCTGTAAGATAAAATAGTGGAACAGAAGTGCCTCTGCTTGGGTGTGGCAGCCATCTGGATTAAGACCCATTAAGAGACAGGGAATCAATGCCAAGAGGATTACGGCTTTCAAGACCTAAAGGGAATAATCTACAAGAAGCAATCAGCAGAGGGAAGAAGTCACACTTGTTCTAGTATGCACTATTCCTTGACAAAGATTCACCTGTACTGTTTCTTTGTCAGGTGAACAAATGCAGAAAAAACAGGTCTGACCTCTTCTAGTATGCTGTGTCCCTTAGAGAAGAAACCTTTTTACTGGAATAGTGGTACAGAAGTGCCTATGTTTGGGTGTGGGAGCCATCTGCATTAAGAGCCATCATAAGACAGGCAAGCAATGCCAAGAGGATTCCGGCTTTCCAGATCTAAATGGAATAATCTGCAAAATGATTTCAGAAGAAGGAAGAAGTCACACTTGTTCTCGTATGCATTATTTCTTGACAAAGATTCACCTGTACTGTTTCTTTGTCAGGTGAACAAATGCAGAAAAAACAGGTCTGACCTCTTCTAGTATGCTGTGTCCCTTGGAGAAGAAACCTTTGTACTGGAATAATGGTACAGAAGTGCCTATGTTTGGGTGTGGCAGCCATCTGCATTAAGAGCCATTAAAAGACAGGCAATCAATGCTAAGTGAATTCCAGCTTTCCAGATCTAAAGGGAATAATCTGCAAGATGGATTCAGAAGAGGGAAGAAGTCACACTTGTTCTAGTATGCATTATTCCTTGAAAAAGATTCACTTGTACTGTTTCTTTGTCAGGTGAACAAATGCAGAATAAACATGTGTGACCTCTTCTAGTATGCTGTGTCCTTAGGAGAACCCTTTGTACTGTAATAGTGGAACAGATGTGCATTTGCTTGGGTGTGTTAGCCATTTGGATTAAGACCCATTAAGACACAGGCAATAAATGCCAAGTGGATTCCGACTTTCCAAGTATAAAGGGAATAATCTGCAAAATGGATTCAGTAGAGGGAAGAAGTCACACTTGTTCTAGTATGCATTATTCCTTGACAAAGATTCACTTGTACTGTTTCTTTGTTAGGTGAACAAATGCAGAAGAAACAAGTATGACCTCTTCTAGTATGCTGTGTCTCTAGGAGAAGAACCCTTTGTACTGGAATAGTGGAACAGATGTGCCTTTGATTGGGTGTGGCAGCCATCTGGATTAACAGCTATTATAAGACAGGCAATCAATGCCAAGAGGATTCCGGCTTTTCAGATCTAAATGGAATAATCTGCAATACGGATTCAGAAGAGGGAAGAAGTCACACTTGTTCTAGTATGCATTATTCCTTGACAAAGATTCACTTGTACTGTTTCTTTGTCAGGTGAACAGATGCAGAAGAAACAAGTCTAATGTCTTTCAGTATGCTGTGTCCCTTGGAGAAGAAACCTTTGTACTGGAAAAGTGGAACAGACGTGCCTTTGTTTGGGTGTGGCAACCATCTGCATTAAGAGCCATTAAGAGACAGGCAATCAATACTGAGTGGATTCCGGCTTTCCAGATCTAAAGGGAATAATCTGCGAGATGAATTCAGAAGAGGGAAGAAGTCACACTTGTTCTGTTATGCATTATTCCTTGACAAAGATTCACTTGTATTGTTTCTTTGTCAGGTGAACAAATGCAGAAGAAACAAGTCTGATGTCTTCTAGTATGCTGTTTCCCTTGGAGAAGAACCCTTTGTACTGGAATAGTGGAACAGAAGGGCCTTTGTTTGTGTGTGGCAGACATCTGGATTGAGAGCCATTAGGAGACAGGCATCATTGACAAGTGGATTCTGGCTCTCCAGATCTTCTTCTTCTTCTTTGTCTGCATATCTTCCTGCTTCTATGTGGGCTCGATGTTTCTGGGCAGCTTTCTCCATCTACCTCTGTCCTACACTTTATCAGCGGTTAATCCCTTTGATCGAAGGTCATCCTTGATACAGTCCACCCACCTTCGCTTTGGTCTCCCTCTCCTTCTCATTCCCTGTACCTCCATCTCCATCACTCTCCTCCCAATATACTGTTCATCTCTTCTCATGATATGACCATACCACCTCAGTCTACTTTTTGGATCTTATCTAATAGTTCTGTAACTCCTACGGTACCCCTAAATACCGCATTCCGTATCTCATCTCTTCTTGTCACCCCACACATCCATCTCAACATTCTCATCTCTGCCACATCCAGCTTCTTCTCTTCTGTCCTCTTTATTGCCCATGTCTCCGCTCCCTATATCATTGCTGGTCTCACAACTGTTCTGTGTACTTTACCTTTCAACTTAACCCCTATTTTCCCGTCACATAGTACTTCACGCATTTTTTTTTTTCCAATTCTTCCATCCTGCTTGTATTCTGTGGTTTATTTCTGCCCCCAGATCATCATCCTTTGCAACTGTTGATCTTAAATACTTCGAAATTTTCAACTCTTTTCAATATCTTTTTCTGTAAACTTCTTCTTCCTTGTCTACATCCTTTCCCACATCTAAGTGGGGTCGATGTTTCTGACCAGCTTTCTCCATCTACCTCTGTCCCACACTTCATCACCGGTTAATCCCTTTGATCAAAGGTCATCGTTGATACAGTCCATCCACCTCCACTTTGGTCTCCCTCTCCTTCTCGTTCCCTGTACCTCCATTTTCATCACCCTTCTCCCAATATACTGTTTATCTCTTTTCATGATATGACCATACCACCTCAGTCTACTTTCTTGGATCTTATCTGATAGTTTTCTAACTCCTGTTGTACCCCTACTTAGCTCATTCCGTATCTTATCTCTTCTTGTCACCCCACTTATCCATCTCAACATTCTCATCTCTGCCACATCCATCTTCTTCTATTCAGTCTTCTTTATTGCCCACGTCTCAGCTCCATACATCATTGCCAATCTCACAACTGTCCTGTGTACTTTACCTTTCAACTTAACGACCATAGTTGTTTTGGCCATTTTTTTTTTCATGGCCGGATGCCTTTTCTGCCGCCAACCCTCCCCATTTACCCAGCCTTGGGACCAGCACCAAGTTGAGGCTAGCTTGCCCCCCTCAGTGTCTGGGTTCTGTTAGGCTTATACTGCTCTTAACATTTGCTTCTGCCCTCTCATACATATCTTGGGTGATTTTTACGTATTTTTCAGGGACTCCCTTTTCTCTCATACATCTCCACAGCTCCTGACGTGGTACTCGATCGTACGCCTTCTCCATGTCAATAAAGACCATATGTAATCCTTTCTGTTGCTCCCGATGTTTTTCTATCTTCTGCCTCAAAGCAAATATTGCTTCTACAGTCCCTATTCCAAGCATGAATCCAAATTGTTCCTCACTAAACAACAATTGGTGAGGAACAATTAATGCTAGGGCGTTCTCCTAGGCGACGCGTTGGGACCTCGTCTGATCCCTCCGAAAAATCTGGAAGGGCTACCCAGTCATGGGCGGGCTGAGTTAAAGAGGCAAGCTCAGAGGAAAATATTTGAGGAGAGGATGAGAGCAGCAACTCTGAATGTGGGGACAATGACTGGAAAAGGGTGGGACCTGGTTGACCTCATAGAGAGAAGGAAGATTGGAGTGCTGTGTGTGCAGGAGACCAGGTGGAAGGGAAATAAGGCAAGAGAACTAGGCGGAGGTTGTAAATTTTACTACAGTGGAACAAATATGGAAGGAAGACATGGTGTAGGAATAATATTATCGAAAGATTTGGAGGAAAGTTTGATTGGGGTGAATAGGAAAAATGACAGAATTATGAGTTTAAAGCTGGGACTAGGCGCAACAATAGTCAATGTGGTGTGCCTATGCCCCGCAAATTGGATGTACAGAGGGGGAGAAGGATACATTCTGGGAGGAGATGGACCAGGAGCTTAGAATAATTCCTGCAAGGGAAAGGGTAATTATAGGAGGAGATCTGAATAGCCCCTTGGGAATTAGTAGGGAAGGGATAGAGAAATTGCATGGAATTTGGGGTGTGGGCAAGAGAAATGATGGGGGAGAAAGAGTGATTGATTTTGCAGTGGCTTTTGACCTAGCAATGATCAACACTTTCTTTGAGAAAAAGATTAACAGACTGATTACTTACAGTAGCGGTGGCAGGGAGAGCCAGATAGATTTGCTGCTGTGTAAGAGAGCCCATCTAACGGAGGTTAGAAATTGCAAGGTGATAAAGGGGAAGAGTGTAGCAGTACAACACAGGTTAGTGGTAATTGATTGCAGACTAAGGAATTGTAGGAGAAGTAAAAAGACGAGAATGGACCAAAAGATTAAGTGGTGGAAACTGAAAGAGGCAGAACTTTGCTTCTTTCTTGGTTTTTACCCGTTCTTGCACCACCACGATTCTTTATCATTTGGGGGTCTTCTTCCTGATGACTTTCCAAGTAATTCCCCACCGATCCTTAGAATCCCTTTACTATTCTCGGTCCACCATTCTTGTACATCCTCATGTAACCTTAATGCTTCCAGCACTCTTTCCTAGCCAAGACTCTCAGTTCTGCCTCTTTCAATTTCCACCACTTAATCTTTGGGTCCATTCTCGTCTTTCTACTTCTCCTACAATTCCTTAGTCTGACATATATAAGGAAAATAAAAGATAGCAATGGCATAATAGTTCTAGCAGAAGAGAGTGAAATTAAAAGAAGGTGGGAAACTTATTTTGAAGGACTATTGAATGAGGAGAACCCAAGAACATTATTTGAAGATGGACTCCCAAACGAGACAGTTACCATAGGAGTGACTAGAAGAGAAGTAGAACAAGCAGTAATGAAGATGAAAAATAGTAAAGCTGCAGGACCGGATAATATACCAGTAGAGGTATGGAAAAGTCTTGGAGAGGAAGGCATAGATATCTTGTGAGACCTGACACAGAAGATCTTCAATCAGGAAAAGATGCCAGAGGAATGGAGAAGAAGCCTAATCATTCCCATCTATAAGGGGAAGGGACACATCAAGGAATGTGGCAACTACAGAGACATAAAGCTGATAAGCCATACTATGAAAATATGGGAGAAGATCATTGAGAAGAGACTCAGAGATGAAACAGCAATTGGTGAGGAACAATTTGGATTCATGCCAGGAAGAGGGACTGTAGAAGCATTATTTGCTTTGAGACAGATGATAGAAAAACATCGGGAGAAAAAAAAGATTACATATGGTCTTTATTGACATGGAGAAGGCATACGATCGAGTACCACGTCAGGAGCTGTGGAGATGTATGAGAGAAAAGGGAGTCCCTGAGAAATACGTAAGAATCACCCAAGATATGTATGAGAGGGCAGAAGCAAATGTTAAGAAGAGTATAGGCCTAACAGAAAGTTTTCCAGTAAATGTGGGACTACATCAGGGGTTTGCATTGAATCCTTACCTATTTGATCTGGTCATGGATGTAGTAACACAAGGTATTAGAGATCAGTCTCCTTAGTGTATGCTTTTTGCTGATGATGTTATACTGTGTAGCACTAGGCGAGAGGGAGTAGAAGAGAAACTGGAAGAATGGAGAAGAGAAATGGAAAATAGGGGATTGAAAATCAGCAGGAAAAAGACAGTATTTGAGATTGAAAAATGGCAAGCATGGGGAAGTTAGTTTACATGAAGAGAGATTGAAGAGTTGAAAGTTTCAGGTATTTAGGATCATCAGTTACAGAGGATGGTGATCTGGGGGCAGAAATAAACCACAGAATACAAGCAGGATAGAAGAAATGGAAAAAAGTGCGTGGAATACTATGCGACAGGAAAATATGGGTTAAGTTGAAAGGTAAAGTACACAGGACGGTTGTGAGACCAGCAATGATGTATGGAGCGGAGACGTGGGCAATAAATAAGACAGAAGAGAAGATGGATGTGGTAGAGATGAGAATGTTGAGATGGATGTGTGGGGTGACAAGAGGAGAAAAGATACGGAATGAGGTAATTAGGGATACCACAGGAGTTAGAAAACTATCAGATAAGATCCAAGAAAGTAGACTGAGGTGGTACGGTCATGTCATGAGAAGAAATGAACAGTATATTGGGAGGAGAGTAATGGAAATGGAGGTACAGGGAATGAGAAGGAGAGGGAGACCAAAATGAAGGTAGGTGAACTGTATCAAGGATGACCTTCGATCAAAGGGATTAACTGGTGATGAGTTGTGGGACAGAGGTAGATGGAGAAAGCTGACCAGAAACATCGACCCCACATAGAAGTGGGAGAAGATGTAGACAAAGAAGAAGAATCTTTGGGTCCATTCTCGTCTTTTTACTTCTCCTACAATTCCTTAGTCTGCAATCAATTACCACTAACCAAGGGACATAGCATACTAGAAGAGGTCAGACTTATTTCTTCTGCATTTCTTCACCTGACAAAGAAACGGTACAAATGAATCTTTATAAAGGAATAAGGCATACTAGAACAAATGTGACTTCTAACCTCTTCTGAATCCATCATGCAGATTATTCCATTTAGATCTGGAAAGCCGGAATCCACTTGGCTTTCATTGCCTGTCTATTAATGGCTCTTAATCCAGATGGCTGCCACACCCAAACAAAGGCACATCTGTTCCACTATTCCAGTACATGGCTGAGGACTATGAAGCGCGAAGTAGGAGATGATGAATGGAGATGTACTGATTTAAAAGCTCAAGATAGAAACGACTGGTGAAATCTAACTGAGGCCCTTGGCGTCAATAGGCGTAAGAGGAGATAATGATGAGTTGTTATCCATGAAAATGGGTGACAGACTGACTGATAAAGACTTTTTATTTGCTCTCATTTTTTTTTTTTTGTAGAATTGCCATTAGGACTGAATGGCTTCATGGAAAACTAGGCAGCTTTGCCAACTCTAAGGGAAGTCTTAACTACTTATAGCTAAACTATGGTACGAAGCCGTGGACATAAAGAATAGAATAAAAAAAAAGGAAGGAAACTGACATTGGAGGAGAATTTATTATATCGGCAGTACTGCTTAACCCTTTCACTGCCATTGGTGACTTTGTCAAAATTTGAAAAAGGGTTAAGGAAAAAACAATCACTATACAGAGAGAGAGAGAGAGAGAGAGAGAGAGAGAGAGAGAGAGAGAGAGAGAGAGAGAGAGAGAGAGGGAGAAATTCTCATGTGCAAGGATTTTCGTAACGGCGACAAGTTGAAAATATATCTCCCGACGTCCTTCTCTTACATCTTGATGTCACTCTATTATCTATTGGGGCGTACGGGCGGGTGTGTAGGTGCTGGTGGGGGTTGGGGATTGGGGTAGCGGACGAGGGGGGGGGGGGAGTTGAGTAGATCCAGTCAAAGAAGTTGTCCCACCCAAGGGTTTTACGAATACATCCTGCAAAGATGTTCTTTTACTTGAATGCTTTTCCTAGAGTGTGGCTTCGCCAACGTAGGATCCTGAGATAAAAGTATTTTAGGAAAATCATTAGCATTCTTAAGTAACGATAAAAAAAGTCGTGCAAAAACGCAGCGTGCAAATTGAAGGACGTATTTTCTACTCCTTAATTGTTGAAATTACCTCCACCAACAAAACTGAGAGGAGGTTATGTTTTACCACCTGTTTTTGTGTTTGTTTGTTTGTGTGTGTGTGTGTGTGTGTGTGTTTGTGAACAGCTTCCTGTCCACAATTTTAGTCGTAGAGCAATAAAACTTGCAGGGATTAACTGTTATGTAAAAAGCTGGAAACAATTAAATTTAGGAAGGTCAAGGTCACGGTCAAGCAAACTGTCTAATTCACGTAATCAGCCATAAGTTTGGACATCGTTGTCACAGAGACTTCAAACTTGGTTCATATTTGAGTATATGAAATTCCAAGCCAATTAATATATGTTAATATTAAAGGTGAAGGTCAAGGTAGAGCAAAAGGTCGAGAAATAAGCTACTGGGGCGGAGGTCTGCGCTCTACTGAGTGCCCCTCTAGTTCTTTCTATAATGTCCATGATTCATGAATATCAAATGAATGAATCTACTTCTTTGTCTGCATCTCCTCCCAGACAAGGAAGAAGATTCATTCATTTGATATTCGTGTGTCAAAACAAACATTAAAGCTATAAGTAATCTTCTTCTTCTTCTTTCTCTACATCTTTTCCCACATCTATGTGGGGTCGATGTTTCTGGTCAGCTTTCTCCATCTACCTCTGTCCCACACTTCATCACCGGTTAATCCCTTTGATCGAAGGTCATCCTTGATACAGTTCATCCATCTTCGCTTTGGTCTCCCTCTCCTTCTCGTTCCCTGCACCTCCATTTCCATTACTCTCCTCCCAATATACTGTTCATCTCTTCTCATGACATGACCGTACCACCTCAGTCTACTTTCTTCATCACTCTCCTCCCAATATACTGTTCATCTCTTCTCATGACATGACCGTACCACCTCAGTCTACTTTCTTCACCACTCTCCTCCCAATATACTGTTCATCTCTTCTCATGACATGACCGTACGACCTCAGTCTACTTTCTTCACCACTCTCCTCCCAATATACTGTTCATCTCTTCTCATGACATGACCGTACCACCTCAGTCTACTTTCTTCACCACTCTCCTCCCAATATACTGTTCATCTCTTCTCATGACATGACCGTACCACCTCAGTCTACTTTCTTCATCACTCTCCTCCCAATATACTGTTCATCTCTTCTCATGACATGACCGTACCACCTCAGTCTACTTTCTTGGATTATTAAAGCTATAAGTAATGTTTTCATCAATTGGCTTCTTTTCTTAACAAGATATGTTTACAGAAAGAAATAAGTCGATGGTCACAGCCTTTTTCATCCACTTCAAAAATAAAAAACCGTAATGTTAATCGGAAATTCTCCGTAAAACTATGCTGTTCTCAGCGGTATTTCAGTAAAATACAGGGGACCGTAACTTTACCATACTATGTTACTATATTTTACAGGTTGGTGACCGTAATATCACTCCTTTACGTCATTATATCCGTTTTTAAAACAGTAAATGACTGGCAACATTTTTTCCAGGATTTTTACAGTTTTTTAAGGGAAATTTTTAACGGTGTATCTTTAAAACTTAATTGAAGATGAACCCTTTGTGCATTAAACTTCCACAATTTTAATTGTCAGATAAACACTACACAGAAAGCTCATCTACGGGAATCTATCTCGCGTATACTTATCTCACTTCCGGGATGATAAGAAGCCTCCGTTTCAAAGGTTCCTTTACTCCTTCCGTCCAGGAGGCGGACGGACAGAACCCGGAAAATAAGGAAGAGATTACAAGCGAAAGAGCGAGATTTAAAAAAAAAAAAAAAAAAAAAAAAAACCGGATCGAACTTTGAAAGTAGAGTAAAACGTCCCGTAATAAGAAACAAAACCGGATCGAACTTTGAAAGTAAAGTAAAACTTCCTGTAAGACAAAATCTCGATTTGAAAAATTGAGAAGTGGCGCCATCTTCATTTTCATAAACAAACTAGACAGTTTTCACATTTCAACGTTCACGAAATCAACATCTAAGGACGAAGCTGTTTACATTGGCAGATGCGTCCTACTCCACTAAAAAAAAAAAAAAAAAAAAAAAAAAAAAAAAAAAAAAAAAAAAAACATTATTTTCATGGATGTGGTAGAGATGAGAATGTTGAGATGGATGTGTGGGGTGACAACAAGAGATAAGATACGGAATGAGGTAATTAGGGATACCACAGGAGTTAGAAAACTATCAGATAAGATCCAAGAAAGTAGACTGAGGTGGTATGGTCATGTCATGAGAAGAGATGAATATTATATTAGGAGGATAGTGATGGAAATGGAAGTACAGGGAACGAGAAGGTGAGGGAGACCAAAGCGAAGGTGGGTGGACTGTATCAAGGAAGACCTTCGATCAAAAGGATTAACTGGTGATGAAGTGTGGGACAGAGGTAGATGGAGAACGCTGGCCAGAAACATCGACCCCACATAGAAGTGGGAAAAGATGTAGACGAAGATGAAAAAGATACCGAGATATTTTCAAATATTTTATAATAGATTTCATCCAATGAAGTAATGTCACGGAAAAGTGTAAATGAAATATTTATGAAAGTTGATACCACAACAATGACATATAAACTTGGATATAGAAGAGACCATCCCACGTCATTGTTGATTTTATTATTATTATTGTTATTATCATTATCATTTGCTAAGCTACAACCCCAGTTGGAAAAGCAGGATGCTATAAGCCCAGGGGCCCCAACAGGGAAAATAGCCCAGTAAAGAAAGGAAACAAGGAAAAGGTAAAAAATTTAAGAATAGTAAGAACACTAAAATAAATATTTTCTATATAAACTATAAAAACTTTAACAAAACTAAAGAAATATAAATTAGATAGAATAGTGTACCTTCAAACGATCGCTGAAGCAGCCTTGAAATAAACCAAGGGCAACGGGTATACATTAATAAAAAAAATCTTTAGCGAGCGAGGGTGGGTGGGGGGAGGGGAGAAAAAGTCATTAGTCATCATTAAACATTAAGAAATATCTCGGAAATACTGGCAACTCGGAGGGACTTGTTTTAAAAAAAAGACACTGTTTCGACATATCAGAATCCAGGAATAAATTTTTTATATATCTTTTTTTATATCCAGTTCCGACTAGATCTAGTTCCTGAGAACTATATAAGGTTGGTGGGACACTCTTTACTGGCAGTGCATCGTTAGCTCCTCTATAAGCAAGTCCTTTAATTTCGCTCCGCAATGATGAAGTTCCATTTGATAGCTGTGGCTGTGTTGTGCTTTGCTGTCATTCAAAGGTGAGTGGAATGGTTTTGCTGAATTCTTCTTCTTCTTTTTTGTCTGTATCTTTTCCCACTTTTATGTGGGGTCGATGTTTCTGACCAGCGTTCTCCATCTACCTCTGGCACTCTATTCTATCTTGTTTCTCTTCCTCTGGTTTTGTTAAAGTTTTTATAGTTTATACAGGAAATATTTATTTTAATGTTACTGTTCCTGAAATATTTTATTTTTCCTTGTTTCCTTTCCTCACTGGGCTATTTTCCCTGTTGGAGACCCTAGGCTTATAGCATCCTGCTTTTCCAACTAGGGTAGTAGCTTAGCAAATAATAATAATAATAATAATAAAAGTAATGGCTGCATCGGCAGAGTTTATTTTCTTATCCAATTTTTCTATTTTCCGGATAATTCTCTTCTCTAGAGCGCTACAATCAGCCAGCAGACTTGAAAAATTCATCAGTCGGGTGAATGACAAAATCGGGAAGACTTTTCAAGTATATTCTCACAAAATACAAGTAAAACTTTGGTACAGAATAGTAAAAACTACGACGCGTTTCGAGGATAAGTCCTTCCTCATCTTCTGGTAGAGAGTGAGTTGGATGCTGCAGTCGGGTGGTATTTATACCCAGGATCAGGATTAAAAGTGAAAGGGCTGGAATTTTCATCGGTTTTCATTGGTTGATCGGAGCTGATATGATATGGTGTCTGGTGTACGATGATCTCGGCCGGGAATACCAGTCTGTGACGTCATCGGGGGACCTGAGTTTTGATTGGCTGAGGTGCGCTCTGAGCCAGCCAGGCTGCTCTCCCCGCTCAGAAAAGTGTCCCACGTGGCTGAGATCATGTCCTACTTCGGCGTCAAAATTCGGGGTATTTTCGTGGTTGGTAGTGTCTTCATTAGGTCCTCCTTGATGGGGGTTTCTTGATGTATCAATACGACGGCTTGACGGTAACAAAAACATCTCTTGGGTCGTATTAAGGGTGGGTTTATCTCGCTGTATCAGTAGAGCTTCTAGGATGCGTAGACGTCGACTATCTGGGGCGCTACCGATAATCTTGGTGTTACTGACGATATCAGCTCGACAAATAGGGGTGTTATGTCTTTGTAGGGCATGATTCTTTATAGCCCCTTGCTGTACGTGGCAAGAAATTCTCTTGGAAAGACGCATAGTTGTCATGCCAATATAATTTCCGGGACAACCACGGATAGGGCATTGATATGCATAGACAACATTCGTCTTCTTTAAGAAATCCTGCTCTGGGGGCGCTGGGTTATTCCTCATAATAAGGCTTTTCGTCTTGGCCGTTTGGTAATATATAATGAAGTCTAATTTCTGGGTGTCTTCAGTAGGGGATACATTATTCTTGATGATTTCTTTCATTGCCTTCTCGTCTTGCAGGTAATTCGGATGCATATGTCCTTTGTAAAATGGCTTGATGTTATTGCTACTGTCGATTCTCTCGGCGGGGTTGGATTCGTACCACTTGTCTACTGCTTTCCTGACTTCCTTTTGGACGTGCTTATTGGAGAATCCATTGTTGACAAGTACTTGAGATATTCGGTCCAGTTCCTTGTGTGTGTCGCACCATGTGGAACAGTGCGACAGGGCCCTCCTGACGTAAGCCTTGATGGTAGAACTCTATATCGGGTGGGGCACTCACTGTCTCCATTCAAGCACATGCCCTAGGTTTGTGGGTTTGGTGTACACTGTGGTCCGAAATCCATTCTCCGTCGAGGTGACTAGGACATCCAGGAACGGGAGGCGATTATCTTGGCCTGTGTTCGAGGGTGAAACGGAGTACACTATGGTCCTCAAACATCCTCCTCAAAGTCTCGATTTCATCACATGATCTTGCTTTCACCAAAGGTATCGTCTATGTACCTAAAGTACAGAAAGGGGCATTCTACACGGGAGAACACCTCTCTCTTCTACAATTCCCATGTAAAAATTCGCGAATAGGACTCCCAGGGGTGAGCCCATCGCTACACCATCCTTCTGTAAGTAGGTATGCCCTCGATGGGTGGTAAAGGGGGCCCTCTTCGTACAGATGGCTAGGAGGGTCCGAAGGGCTGGTTCAGGGATGTTCAGAGATGGTGTAGAGTCGTCCCTATAGACTCTATCAGCGATAAGGTCTATGGTTTCGTCCACAGGCACGTTTGTGAATAAAGACTCTACATCCATCGATGCAATAACTCCATCACACGTAGAGTCCTTAATCTTATCCAGGAATTCAGTGGATGAAGCTACACAGTAACGATTTGGAATGTAGGGCGTCAGGATGGCATTCAGTCGTTTGGCAAGCTGGTAAGTCGGAGTAGGGCATTGACTTATAATGGGGCGTAGGGGGTTGCCCTGCTTGTGGGTTTTCACATTGCCATAAAGGTAGCCCGGCCAGAAATCCCCTGAAATAACTGGTAGGTGCATGGGCATTGGTTGCTGGCATTCACGGCCTCGATGGTTTTGTTAGCCTCTTTCTTGATTTCTTCGATAGGGTTTCTAGTGAGGCGCACAAATTTTGAGGAATCAGCCAAGATGTCGTCGAGTTTCTTGTGGTATTCCTCTGTGTCAATAAGCACAAAGGCAGCAGTCTTGTCTGCCCTACGAACAGTAACACCAGCAACCTGCTTAAGTTCCTTAGCAGCTGCCTTCATATCCTGGGTGACGATACCACTGGTGTAACGACCCCTCTCAGTGAGGGCCTCAGCAAGAAAGCAAGGGCTGGAGGGCATCAGTAGTCCGCAGGGTGCCACGATCTTGAAGGGGCGAGGATTGAGTCAAGTAGCAGCTCGACCTCGAGGCGTTTATCAGTGGGCCTTGGGCCTGGTCACGCAGAGCAGAATGAAGACAGCTACCGATGACGTCACAGACTGGTATTCCCGGCCGAGATCATCGTACACCAGACACCATATCATATCAGCTCCGATCAACCAATGAAAACCGATGAAAAATTCCAGCCCTTTCACTTTTAATCCTGATCCTGGGTATAAATACCACCCGACTGCAGCATCCAACTCACTCTCTACCAGAAGATGAGGAAGGACTTATCCTCGAAACGCGTCGTAGTTTTTTACTATTCTGTACCAAAGTTTTACTTGTATTTTGTGAGAATATACTTGAAAAGTCTTCCCGATTTTGTCATTCACCCGACTGATGAATTTTTCAAGTCTGCTGGCTGATTGTAGCGCTCTAGAGAAGAGAATTATCCGGAAAATAGAAAAATTGGATAAGAAAATAAACTCTGCCGATGCAGCCATTACTTTTAACTCAACCTGCCTAAAAGAGGGGTCTCCTACCACGATATACCGAAGTCCAGCTGTTCGACCCGTCGGCCCAAAATGATCCTGGTACCCGTGCCTACAGGACGTAGCCTCCTCCAGAGGCAGCTCCAACAGAAGCAGGCGCTGAAGGATGAGCTCACAGCCCTCCGGACCCGTCTCGTGGAGGAATGGGTCAACACCAGGGAAAGAAGAGCAGAGCAGAATGAAGACAGTACCGATCCAGACACCCCTCCTGAACCTGACAGCGACCCTGACGAAGATGAGGACGCCCCTGATGAGGGACTCCCGAGAACCTGTCGATGACAACCCCAGAATTCGACCCTACCAGCCAACAGAGAGAGGACGAGGACATCGGGGGTGGCCTGAACTACCCTGACAACATTACCCCATGCCCTCCGAATGCCTTAAGAAGAGAGACATGCAGAAGAGGACCCGCACCATCCTGAAGAAATTGATCAACCTCAACGGTGGCAAACTTCGCATACCACAGGAACGCCAGGAGTACATCAATATCTCGGGGTATACCCCGACTCCTGCACAGGAACAAATCCTCAAGATGGGCCTCAACTGCCACTACGTGACCAGGCCAAGGCCCACTGATAAACGCCTCGAGGTCGAGCTGCTACTTGACTCAATCCTCGCCCTTCAAGAATCGTGGCACCCTGCGAACTACTGATGCCCTCCAGCCCTTGCTTCTTGCTGAGGCCCCTCACTGGAGAGGGGTCGTTACACCAGTGGTATCGTCACCCCAGGATATGAAGGCAGCTGCTAAGGAACTTAAGCAGGGTTGCTGGTGTTACTGTTCGTAGGGCAGACAAGACTGCTGCCTTTGTGCTTATTGACACAGAGGAATACCACAAGAAACTCGACGACATCTTGGCTGATTCCTCAAAATTTGTGCGCCTCACTAGAAACCCTATCGAAGAGAAATCAAGAAAGAGGCTAACCAAAACCATCGAGGCCGTGAATGCAGCAACCAATGCCATGCACCTACCAGTTATTTCAGGGGATTTCTGGCCGGCTACCTTTATGGCAATGTGAAAACCCACAAGCAGGGCAACCCCCTACGCCCCATTATAAGTCAATGCCCTACTCCGACTTACCAGCTTGCCAAACGACTGAATGCCATCCTGACGCCCTACATTCCAAATCGTTACTGTGTAGCTTCATCCACTGAATTCCTGGATAAGATTAAGGACTCTACGTGTGATGGAGTTATTGCATCGATGGATGTAGAGTCTTTATTCACAAACGTGCCTGTGGACGAAACCATAGACCTTATCGCTGATAGAGTCTATAGGGACGACTCTACACCATCTCTGAACATCCCTGAACCAGCCCTTCGGACCCTCCTAGCCATCTGTACGAAGAGGGCCCCCCTTTACCACCCCATCGAGGGCATACCTACTTACAGAAGGATGGTGTAGCGATGGGCTCACCCCTGGGAGTCCTATTCGCGAATTTTTTACATGGAATTGTAGAAGAGAGAGTGTTCTCCCGTGTAGAATGCCCCCTTTCTGTACTTTAGGTACATAGACGATACCTTTGTGAAAGCAAGATCATGTGATGAAAATCGAGACTTTGAGGAGGATGTTTGAGGACCATAGTGTACTCCGTTTCACCCTCGAACACAGCCAAGATAATCGCCTCCCGTTCCTGGATGTCCTAGTCACCTCGACGGAGAATGGATTTCGGACCACAGTGTACACCAAACCCACAAACCTAGGCATGTGCTTGAATGGAGACAGTGAGTGCCCCACCCGATATAAGAGTTTCTACCATCAAGGCTTACGTCAGGAGGGCCCTGTCGCACTGTTCCACAGTGGTGCGACACACACAAGGAACTGGACCGAATATCTCAAGTACTTGTCAACAATGGATTCTCCAATAAGCACGTCCAAAAGGAAGTCAGGAAAGCAGTAGACAAGTGGTACGAATCCAACCCCGCCGAGAGAATCGACAGTAGCAATAACATCAAGCCATTTTACAAAGGACATATGCATCCGAATTACCTGCAAGACGAGAAGGCAATGAAAGAAATCATCAAGAATAATGTATCCCCCTACTGAAGACACCCAGAAATTAGACTTCATTATATATTACCAAACGGGCCCAAGACGAAAAGCCTTATTATGAGGAATAACCCAGCGCCCCCAGAGCAGGATTTCTTAAAGAAGACGAATGTTGTCTATGCATATCAATGCCCTATCCGTGGTTGTCCCGGAAATTATATTGGCATGACAACTATGCGTCTTTCCAAGAGAATTTCTTGCCACGTACAGCAAGGGGGCTATAAAGAATCATGCCCTACAAAGACATAACACCCCTATTTGTCGAGCTGATATCGTCAGTAACACCAAGATTATCGGTAGCGCCCCAGATAGTCGACGTCTACGCATCCTAGAAGCTCTACTGATACAGCGAGATAAACCCACCCTTAATACGACCCAAGAGATGTTTTTGTTACCGTCAAGCCGTCGTATTGATACATCAAGAAACCCCCCATCAAGGAGGACCTAATGAAGACACTACCAACCACGAAAATACCCCGAATTTTGACGCCGAAGTAGGACATGATCTCAGCCACGTTGGGACACTTTTCTGAGCGGGAGAGCAGCCTGGCTGGCTCAGAGCGCACCTCAGCCAATCAAAAACTCCAGGTCCCCCCGATGACGTCACAGACTGGTAATTCCCGGCCGAGATCATCGTACACCAGACACCATATCATATCAGCTCCGATCAACCAATGAAAACCGATGAAAATTCCAGCCCTTTCACTTTTTAATCCTGATCCTGGGTATAAATACCACCCGACTGCAGCATCCAACTCACTCTCTACCAGAAGATGAGGAAGGACTTATCCTCGAAACGCGTCGTAGTTTTTACTATTCTGTACCAAAGTTTTACCTTGTATTTTGTGAGAAATATACTTGAAAAGTCTTCCCGATTTTGTCATTCACCCGACTGATGAATTTTTCAAGTCTGCTGGCTGATTGTAGCGCTCTAGAGAAGAGAATTATCCGGAAAATAGAAAAATTGGATAAGAAAATAAACTCTGCCGATGCAGCCATTACTTTTAACTCAACCTGCCTAAAAAGAGGGTCTCCTACCACAATAATA
>NC_090727.1:66437853-66440353 GCF_036898095.1 Palaemon carinicauda | reverse complement strand
TGGATACGAATACGTGCCTAATCCGGAATATCCTACATCAGATATCGAGAAGATGGGGTTGGTGACGTCATTGCCCTTCAAGCGGTGGACCGTGCGCATTGCTTAAAGGTCACTAACTTTTAGGCCTTTCGTCTTTGGAAGCTGGAAGGCCTCTTGGGGGCACAGTACTGGCCTCTAGGCCCAGATTTTAATTCAATTAATTTTGAGAATTTTGTAGACATAACACACACCATCATATATACGCAAAATAAATACAAGGATTAATTGTGCCAATTACTATTTCATCCGAGCTTTAACTTCTGAGGTCACAATTCCCGTCAGAATTGGCCCCTCCCCCCAAAAAAATAAAATTCTACTGTCCGGTTTCTCCACTAGCGGGACGTCCTGAGACTGCTCAGCCAAAATGGGTGGCAATTATATAACCGGTTCAAGTAATAACAACACTATACCACCTTGCTTCTTTTTCATCTTGCTTGAAACACTCAAGGTAAAAATAAGCGCGCTAACTTGGGAAATTTGATCTTATTGACAGTAGGAAACCCCCCCTTTTTATTTTTTAAATTCTGATTGTGCCCCCAAGGCCAGTTTGTCTAAGGGCATATAAGTGCTGCTGAGAGGTGGGCTCTCCGTCAGTTTCAGGCAGTGCTTCCTTGAGTCCTCTGTACAGCTGAAGTGTCGAATCTCACGGCTGAAGCTTATTCCATATCTTAAAAATTTCGTCGCTCTGCAATAATGAAGATTTATCTCTTCACTTTGGTTGCTTTGTGCTTTGTTTTCATTCAAAGGTAAGAGACATACAACATACACAGACATATGTATGTATATGCGTGTATATATATATATATATATATATATATATATATATATATATATATATATATATATATATATAAATATATATAAATATATATATATATATATAATATATATATATATATATATAAATATATATAAATATATATAAATATGTATATATATATATATATATATATATATATATATATATATATATATATATATATATATATATTATAATATGTTTAAAAGTTCAATTTGTCTTTTGGAATTTTTAAAATAAAAAATTCTGATGTATTAAATTATTGCAATGCAACAATGAATAATACAGACAGCACAAACTTCCAATTGAAATCTCGAGTAATACGAAAAACAGAACCAACTAAGATCTGTTGTAAGAGCTTTTAATTTTGTTGTGAACTATAAAAAAAGTTGCGGTGGTCTATCCAGCTGAAATAGGCCACACCCACCTGATGACGTCATGACATACTTCCACCACTCACGAGAGTTCCTGCTCAGCGCAAACAGTACTTATGTTGTTCACCATTTTGTCTTTTAACTTCTTTCTTGGTTCTTTTAATTATAATTCCTACAATTATCTGTCACAAAAACATGACACTGGTTTAAAAGAGTGAAGAAAGAAGTTGCAAGCCAAAATCTACTGGAGTTTTTGTTGAACAACTAAAGTCCTGCTTGCGCTGAGGAGGAACTCTCGTGAGTGGAGGAAGCATGCCATGACGTCATCAGGTGGGCGTGGCCTATTTCGCCTGGATAGACTTCGGCAACAACAAGTCACACTTGATAAGGAATCTATTTGACAGGTCACTTACCTTTGCGCAAGTGTCGCAACACTGACAAATATCCTTCACAACTCCGAAAGGACAATCAGATTCCGTCAAATGCCCTTTAGGACAGGCTGCATCATAGTTGCAATAGGAACACGTCAGGCCCTCGGTGCTAAAGGGGGAAAATCAGGTATAAGAGGCAAGGAATGAAAGAAAAGTATAAAAGGTGAGGATATAGAAAAAAAAAAATCGCTCGCGTGCAGGAAAGAAAATATAACCAGAAGAATAAAAGTAGTGTATAAGGTGAGGAACCTACCCTAGTTAGTTCCCCGTGGAACTGTGAATTCGTAATAAAGCAAGAGAGTTTATTGGTAACTCGTTCAATCCTAAGTATAGTTATTATTATTATTATTATTATTATTATTATTATTATTATTATTATTATATTATTATTATTATTATTAATTGCTAAGCTATAGCCCTAGTAGGAAAAGCAGGATGCTGTAAGCCCAGGAGCCCCAACAGGGAAAATAGCCCAGTAAGGAAAGGAAACTGGGAAAAATAAGATATTTTAAGAACAGTAATAACATAAAAATAAATATTACCTATACAAACTGTAAATACTTTAACAAAACAAGTGGAAGAGAAATTAGATAGAAATGTGTGCCCGAGTGTACCCTCAAGCAAGAGAACTCTAACCCAAGACAGTGAAAAACCATGGTACAGAGGTTATGGCACTACCCAAGACTAGAGAACAGTGGTTTGATTTTGGAGTGTCCTCTACATTATGTGGGACAAAAGATTCTACTAACGTAATCTTTAAAAGGTTTCGACATACACGAGAGTGTAGGGGGGGGGGGGTTAAGCATGCGTTGCTTACGTCATAGGGTCTTAGTTGTGGGACAAGATCTGAAACCATT
>NC_090727.1:66420353-66425353 GCF_036898095.1 Palaemon carinicauda | reverse complement strand
CAGGATTTTTAAAATCATTGCCTAGGTGTGAGCTCCACCTGTTTCCTCTGGAAACCTTGCATTGGTTACTCTAGTAGAGATAAACCATTTTTGATTTTATTATCCGGAAGGCTGCAACAATGGGTTGTGAGGGAAACACAAGTGTGTGTCTTTCATTTATGAATTGTTATGCTATACTATGCATATCCAGTGATACATAGTTCACTTGATACTCATGGAAATTTCTTCTCTTTACAGGAGGACCCTCCGAAGTGCGGAAATGTTTTCTGCAATGTCCGCAGCAAGAACCTCTGCGGACATGAGTGTTGTAGGAGACACGCAGCATGCGCTGTCTCCAAGGATGATCTCCAGTATTGGGACCCTCAGGTATGTACTGTATGCACTAACCTGATTACTGAGGCTTTTGATTCCCCTAGAACGGCGGAATCAAGGGATATAGCTAGGGAAAAGCTTCGTACTTGGGTAAGGGGCTTCAAGAAGAACACCTCTGGCCCTTATCTTCCAAGTGAGAAGATGAGGGCGTATCTTTTTCCCCAGGCATCAGCTGAGGCAGTGATTCCCCAGCCTCAAGAGGAGATCCTTCAAGATCAAGTCCAGGTGGACGAGGAAGTCGCAGATGCGATGCAAGACATCCAGTTGTGTGACAGGATGTCTGACCTGGACGATCGTTTGGAAGAAGACCTCCTGGCAGAAGGTCAGGATCAAGTTCAAACCCCGGATGTCGTAGAGGATGAGGTCGACGAGGTGTCGGCTACTCCGGTTCAGATGCCGGAGCCTATCCCCTCAACATCGGCTGGCCTCCCAGTAGAACTGGGACAGGCCCTCTCTTCGATTGTTGGAATGATCCAACAAATGCAGAAGGAGAATCAGGAGAAGGCGGCTGCAATGGAACTGCGTATGCAATCCCTGGCAGAATCACATGGGCCCCGGAAAAGGCTCAATGTGAAAGACCTTCCCATATGCTCAGATGCTAACCCATGGAGGTATGCTGAGCACATGCCGATGACGACTGGAAAGATCGTCATTTCGGATAAGCTGGGTTCAGTTCCCCTAGAGGAGGTAGAATTCTGGCCCAGCAAGGCATCATATCCGGACTGCTATGTCCGGCTGAGAAAAGAACCAGCTTCAAGGGAGGAGACAGAGCCGAAGGAGGTCATTGTTATGGACCACGCTAAGGCTCAAGCCCTACTTTCATCCTCGATGAAAGAGAGGGGCTTCTCGAATTCGAAGGTAGCTGCATTGAGCAAGAAGCTCCCTTCGTTTGTGTCCTCTCCTGATAGAGCCTTCCCCTTTTTACAGAAAGGGTTTGCGGCTGTCCTAAAGGCAGTCGAGGCCGGCAAGCCTTGCCCCTCCCTGGAGGAGTGTAAACCCTTGTCGCTGGCTCTACCTATGGACCACAAAGACTGGAAGGATGTCCATCTAACATTCTCAGTGGGAAAGTTGGAGGCTGATATTGCCGGACGGCAATTCGGCGAGGACCTCCCCAAGCTGTCCGAATCTCTTTTACGAAGAGAGTTCGAGACAAAAGAAAGACTGGCTGCCTCAATGTCTCATCAGACTACTCTCGAGACGATGGCAAGTGACCCCAAGGTCCATGAAATGTTCATGGTAGTGGCTAAGTCTCACTTAGCCACAGTGACGAAGGACCTTTATAACTTCGTCAAGGCAAGGAGAGCTTGCAGGGAGTTCGTGTTCACCGGGGCTTCGGTGAGACACGAGCCAAGGAAGTTAATCTCCTCCAACATTTGGGGAAAAGACCTTTTCCCTACCGATGTGGTCAAAGAGGTTGTTGATAAGGCCGCCGTGGAGAATAGAAATCTTCTCCAGAAGTGGGGCCTGGCTATCAAAAGAAAATCTTCCCCGGATGAGGGTCCTCAACCAAAGAGGAAGAATATGAAGACTAGGCTACCATCTCGGCCAGCCAAGCCTTATAGACAGCAACAGCAACTGCAATTGCCTTTGCCTCCAGTGCCCCAGATGGTGGCACAAACCCCGACTTCCTTTCAGTGGGTACCCCAGGCGGTGCCAGGTCAGTCAACCACATTCGCCCCAACGTTCGAAGGACAGTCTTCTTCCTTTCGTGCAAAACCTAGAGGAGCAGCCAGAGGCTCGTCTAGGCGCCCCTCAAGGGGAAGGGGATTCAGAGGTGGTCGTGGTCAGGGAGGCAAGACCTCAGGACGGCAGTCCAAGTGAAATGATACCGGTAGGAGGGAGACTGATGAAATTTTGGGATCGCTGGACCTTCGATCCCTGGGCCCAAAGCCTACTCAAGAATGGACTGGGTTGGAGCTGGTACAGCACTCCACCCCCATGCCTTCGGTTTTTCCAACACTCCACCCCCATTTTGGAGGAGTACGTTCAAGAACTGTTGGAGAAAAATGTGATCCGAAAGGTGAAGTCCATCAAATTCCAAGGGAGGCTGTTTTGTGTTCCCAAGAAAGACTCGGAAAAGCTCAGAGTCATTCTGGACTTGTCACCACTCAACAAGTTCATAGTGAATTGCAAATTCAAGATGCTAACACTGCAACACATAAGGACCTTACTGCCCAAGAGGGCATACTCAGTCTCTATAGACTTGTCAGACGCCTATTGGCACATTCCAATCAGCCGTCGACTCTCCCCCCTACCTAGGGTTCAGGCTACAACGAAAACTGTACGCCTTCAGAGCCATGCCATTCGGGCTAAACATAGCCCCAAGGATTTTCACGAAGCTTGCGAGCGCAGCTCTCAAACAATTACGCCTAAAGGGAATTCAGGTAGTAGCCTACCTGGACGACTGGCTGGTGTGGGCAGCATCCGAGACCGAATGCTTGCAAGCTTCCAGTCAGGTGATCCAGTTCCTAGAGTACCTAGGCTTCAAGATCAACAAGAAAAAGTCTCGACTTTCTCCATCCCAAAAGTTCCAGTGGCTGGGAATCCACTGGGACCTTTTGTCACACAGTTTCTCCATCCCAATGAAGAAAAGGAAGGAGATAGCGGGCTCTGTCAAGAGACTTCTAGATTCCGAAAGGATATCAAGATGCGAACAGGAGAGGGTACTAGGCTCTCTCCAGTTTGCTTCAGTGACAGACCCAGTGCTAAGAGCACAGCTAAAGGATGCAACCGGAGTTTGGAGAAGGTATGCATCAAACGCGCGAAGAGACCTGAGAAGACCAGTGCCGCCTCGGCTACGTACTCTTCTCAGACCTTGGTCCCAAGCCAGACATCTAAAGAAGTCTGTTCTTCTTCAGCCACCTCCCCCGTCGTTGACGATTCACTCAGACGCCTCAAAGGAGGGATGGGGAGGTCACTCTCATCGGAAAAAAGTCCAGGGGACTTGGTCCAAGCTATTCAGGACCTTTCATATAAACTTTCTAGAAGCTATGGCAGTGCTCCTTACCTTAAAGAAAGTCTCCCCGCGTCACTCGATCCACATAAGATTGGTGACAGACAGCGAGGTGGTTGTGAGATGCTTGAATCGACAAGGGTCGAGGTCACCACCTCTCAACCAAGTGATGTTAGCCATTTTCCGATTGGCGGAAAAGAAGAAGTGGTACCTGTCGGCAGTTCACCTTCAAGGAGTCCGCAATGTGACAGCGGACGCTCTATCCAGGTTCACACCGATAGAGTCGGAATGGTCCTTAGACGCAGGATCATTTTCCTTCATTCTGAATCAAGTCCCAGAACTGCAAATAGACCTCTTTGCGACGAAAGACAACAAGAAGTTGCCCCTGTACGTGTCCCCGTACGAGGACCCCTTAGCGGAAGCAGTGGACGCAATGTCCCTCGACTGGAACAGATGGTCCAGGATTTATCTGTTCCCTCCTCACAACCTTCTGTTGAGGGTCCTCAACAAACTGAGATCCTTCAAGGGGGTAGCGGCAATAGTGGCCCACAAGTGGGCGAACAGCATGTGGTTCCCCTTGGCGTTGGAACTACAGATGAAGTTCGTGCCGCTACCACATCCAGTTCTGACCCAGCGAGTCCAGAAGTCGACTGTCTGCGCTTCATTACAGAAAACCCAGACCCTGCAGCTCATGATTTTCTCGCCCTAGCGGTGAGAAAGCGCTTCGGGATTTCGAAAGCCAGCATAGACTTCCTAGAGGAATACAAGTGCAAATCGACTAGAAGGCAATATGAGTCATCTTGGAGAAAATGGGTGGCCTTTGTAAAGGCAAAGAATCCGCAGGAGATCTCAACAGATTTCTGCTTATCTTTCTTCATCCATCTCCATGGCCAAGGATTGGCAGCTAACACGATTTCAGTGTGTAAATCGGCTTTGATGAGACCCATTTTATTTGCCTTCCAGATCGATCTAGGTAACGAGATCTTTAATAAAGTTCCGAAAGCCTGCGCTAGGCTCAGACCTTCAGCACCTCCAAAGCCCATCTCATGGTCTTTAGACAAAGTTCTTCATTTCGCCTCCTTGTTGAGCAATGAAGAATGTGCGTTAAAGGATTTGACGCAAAAAGTTATTTTCCTATTTGCACTCGCGTCCGGGGCCAGGGTTAGTGAGATCGTAGCCCTCTCGAGAGAGGCAGGTCGTGTTCAGTTCCTGGATGGGGGGGAGCTGAACCTGTTTCCGGATCCTACGTTTCTCGCCAAGAATGAGTTACCCACCAACAGGTGGGGTCCCTGGAGAATCTGTCCTCTGAAAGAAGATGCATCTCTATGTCCAGTAGAATGCCTAAAGGTCTATCTTCGTAGAACTTCAGACTTCAAGGGTAGTCAACTATTCAGGGGAGAAACATCAGGCTCAAATTTATCTCTGAATCAACTCAGAGCGAAAATGACATATTTTATTCGCAGAGCGGATCCTGACAGTACACCCGCAGGTCACGATCCGAGGAAAGTTGCCTCATCCCTAAATTTCTTTAATTGTATGGATTTTGAACATCTCCGTTCATACACGGGCTGGAAGTCTTCCAGGGTGTTCTTTCGCCACTATGCGAAGCAAGTAGAGGAACTTAAGAGATCTGTGGTAGCAGTGGGTCGTGTAGTTAACCCTACTGTTTAACTCT
>NC_090727.1:66405353-66415353 GCF_036898095.1 Palaemon carinicauda | reverse complement strand
ATCTTCGGTATATTCATGTATAAAAGCACAAAAACTGCTTAGTAAGGCAAATAATAGGGTAAATAAAAAATTCACCCAGAGAAAAATTTAACGTAATAATTTCTACACAACCTTTCAAGCACTAACAACGTTACAAAGGTTATACCTAAAGATAAACTTTCCTACGGTACTCCTGTGTTGCCAGCGCCCAGCGTATTGTACGGAAGATTATAATATATGAATATAAATATTAAAGAATTTTCTCGTAAACTAATGACGTTAGTGGTAACTATGACCGACATATAGAAATTCTCAGAGTATAAGCTCAAACGAATTTGCCTTTTTACCCTATAGAGAAGCTTCTAAAGGGCATAATCTTTCGTCTGGCAACGAAGAGACCTTTAACGACGTAAATATCACAAAATCGGGAAGTTGTGTGATCCAGAATTACTAATTTCAACCTATTTTTAAGTGTGATTATTATTCATAGTATTGATGTCTTTAGAAAATCAAATCTGTTAACAATATTGTATCAGAGTCAAAACATGTTTAGACATAATTTTAACTCTAAAAAATTAGAAATTTAAAGAATTTGTTTTCAATGTTTTGAGGAATAACTAAAAAAAATCTGCAACGTTATATCCTCATCTATCTTGATTAAATGCTCTCTCTCTCTCTCTCTCTCTCTCTCTCTCTCTCTCTCTCTCTCTCTCTGCCATGACTAGAATTCAATTTCTTTGATCTCTGAAAACACATTTTCCTATTTCCTTTCCCCCTATAATCTGACATATTTACTATGTAAATTCCGTGTTGGCTCAAACAAAACTAATTTTATTCCATGATTTTATAACCCTTCTGGTCTCCTGCAAAATAGCCATGGGAGAGAGAGAGAGGAGAGAGAGAGAGAGAGAGAGAGAGAGAGAGAGAGAGAGAGAGAATATGAAGTCAGTGGATAAATCTAATTATTCTTCAGAGAGAGAGAGAGAGAGAGAGAGAGAGAATATGGATTCAGTGAATAAATCTAATAATTTTGCATATATATATATATATATATATATATATATATATGTATAAAGAGAGAGAGAGAGAGAGAGAGAGAGAGAGAGAGAGAGAGAGAGAATATGGAGTCAGTGGATAAATGTAATCATTCTACATAGAGAGAGAGAGAGAGAGAGAGAGAGAGAGAGAGAGAGAGAGAATAAGGTGTTACAGGAAAAAATCCAGTTATTCTGCTTTTTTCTCAAAGTACACAGAGGAATATGAGAGAGAGAGAGAGAGAGAGAGAGAGAGAGAGAGAGAGAGACAGACAGAGAAAGAGAGAGAGAGAGAGAGAGAGAGAGAGAGATGAGAGAGAGAGAGAGAGAGAGAGAGAATGTGGTGTCAGTGGCAAAATCAAATTATTCTGCTAACGATTTTTAAAGGAAATTAAAAGCTGTTTTTAACGGAGTTGCATCTGATGCGAGATAATCAAAATTGGCCTTAATTGATATATAATGATTCGAAAACTTAATCTAATTTTCAATAATACCGCGAGTTTGTTAAACTTTGGTTTGATTTTTATGTTTTTAATTATAAGATAATTGTTAAGAAATTTAGGTCAATGGTATAAAGGAATTTTAAATTTTGTTTCGGTAACCAGAAAAGTTGAATATTTAAAAAAGAAAAAAAATCGATTACAGTTTTAGATAAAACATGAACGAAAATTTTTCTAATAATGTCCTTTTATTTCTTGTCATTTTTACGAAAGTTTTATTCTATAATAAGAAAAAATTGATTTTCATTTTTGATAATATATGAACGAGTTTTTAATAATTACGACCTTCCATTTCTTGTCTTTTTCACGAATTTTTTATTTTATAATAAGAAAAAATTATTTTAATTTTTGATATTATATAAACGATAATTTTTACAATAACCTCCTTCCATTTCTTGTCAATTTTATAATATTTTCATTTCATAATAAGAAAAACTTGATTGCCAATTTTGGTAATACATAAAAGACAATTTTCATAATAACGTCCTTCCATTTCTTGACATTATTGCGAATTTTTATATTATAATATAATAATTTTACATGTCTTCAATATTACAATGGTGTTATACTCAAATAGTGTTATGAGGAAAAACCATATCTAGTAACATCATCCGCCAGGCAGCGAGAATAGAAGTCGAAGGGACATCTTAGACTTAAACCCAAGCCGTCACCCTACTGCCAGTGACTCAGAAGTTCCTTAAAGTAGCTTCATAAGAGATCTATGTACTACAGTGATATTCCCAGAGAATTTTACCTTTAGGTATCCAGAATTCTAACTCCTGGCGCGAATATCCTTAAATTTTCTCTCAAGGATATCGCATAATATCAGAGGACGTATTCTTGACACGCCACATAGCAATCTGCACCCCTAATAGCATTTACGCTTCGAGGGGAGTGTGGCAGAATAGAAGGGGAGCCGTATCAAGGTTACCCCCTTTCTCGTACTACTATTGAGTATGGCAACAGCACCATTTCCAAGATGGCGAACATTCCTTGTAGCATTGAGCATGGTTCTACAGATACTGTGAAGATCTTTTCTGTTTAGAAAAGATGGGTGGGTCCATCAGGACGACATGGCCATCTCACCCAAAAATAGATTTTTCGCTTCTCTTCAAAATCCGTTTTTTGGGCTCAAGCCATCTCGTCCTGATGGAAGCATACCAGAGTATTAGTGTATCTGTGGATTTTCATCAGTGCCTTAACCCTGGGACAACATTTCTATGGCCATGCGGACCAATTGAGACAAATGACGTCACCGTTATCCATCATCATCATCACTAATCATAAACGATGTTATTGCATCCTGCCCTCTACAGGGAAGAGTCATTCTAGACAGTAGAAAAGGGGTCTCAAGATTAACATATATTGTATGAACAAACATAAGTATACACTGAATATACAAACAGTCTCATAAATTTGTATATATTGCCGAATCAATATCAGTGTCTCTTATATCTATTGTTTGTGAGCTTACAGCTATATGAAGAATACTTACATTAGTAAGTCAAAGAACTCTGGCATTTTAAACATGCAATTTTAGGGCGAATTCGGACGCAATACATTCTAATAGACATTTATTCCTAATAAATGACTAAATGAGTTAACCAGTAAAACGAATGTACCATGACAATGGAATTATACACATACCAAATACAGAGACTATATTTCTTTTTTGAAAGGAAAATAAATGGTGAGTGCCACTCTCAGATTGAAGACAAATTTTTATAATAAAATCTCTCTTCATGATATCTGTACCGGTTACATTCTATCGACACTGTGTACTACGTACACACGGCTCTAGTGCTATCTGTATAATTCCACACCTGGGATTTTGAACATAATTAGTGTCACCGTGGTAACACTCATTTAAAGGAGGTCACCCTAAAAGTGATGACCCCTTCTCCCTTTAATTGACAGTCCCAGTCAATTAGCTGTTCATCGCAGAATTAAATGGCAGGTTTTAAAACACCACCTGCCGCCACCACATAATGCTTCAGATAATGGACCTGCTTAGCATAGTGTTTGTAGAACACTCTGGATGATTTCCTTCCAGTATATGAGCAAAGTCGCTCAAAGTCCATATGCTGAAAAAAGTTCAGTGATGAAGCAATTTTTCTCGGATCATGACCTGCGGGAGTACTGTCAGGATCCGCTCTACGAATAAAGTAGGTGAGCTTCGCCCTCAGTTGTTTCAGGGATAAGTTTGACCCAGAGGTTTCTCCTTTAAAGAGCTGTCTCCCCTGAAGTCTGAAGTTCTACGAAGATAGACCTGTAGACACTACAGGACATAGAGAGACATCTTCCCTCAGAGGGCAGATTCTCCAGGGACCCCAACTCTTAGTGGGTAGCTCGTTCTTAGCAAGAAAGGTTGGATCAGGGAAAAGATTCAGTTCTCCCGCTTCTGTGAACTGAATGTGGCCCTCATCTCTAGATAGGGCCACTATTTTACTATCTCTAGCCCCGGAGGCTATAGCGAACAGAAAGATAACCTTTAGGGTTAGATCCTTAAGGGAACAATCTTCATTGTTCACCAATGAGGCATAATGTAGGACCTTGTCCGAAGACCAAGAGATGGGCTTTGGTGGTGCTGCAGGCCTAAGCTTTGCACATGCCTTCGGAATCTTATTAAAGATTTCATTCGCTGGATCCACTTGAAAGGCATATAGAAGAGGTCTAGTCAAGGCTGACTTGCACGTAGTCATCGTGTTGGCTGCCAGACATTGATTATGAAGGTGGACAAAGAAGGACAGACAGAAGTTCTTTGAAATTTCTTTCGGTCCTTTTGCTTTCACGAACGCAATCCACTTTTCCCAAGAAGACTCATATTGTCTTCTAGTTGACTTGGACTTGTATTCTTCTAAGAATTCTATATTGCCTTCTGAGATCCCAAATCTTTTTCTAACCGCTAGGGCAAGAAAATCATGAAATGAAGGCAATTAATTTCTGAACTTAGGTTCAGAACTAGGGCCAGCCTCAGCTTCAGTTCCTTCATTAAGGAGGACAGATTGCTCTTGAGCTACCTGGGAGCCAATAGAGCTACTCCCCCTTGGAAGTATCTGAGCCTGTTGAGGACCTTCAGCAGGTGATTGGATGGGATGAACGGGAATACCTGAGTCCATCCCTTCCATACTAGAGTCATGCTGTCTATAAACTCCACTAGAGGATCCTCGTATGGGGCTACATATCGAGGTAGTTTTTTGAAGACACTCGTGGTGAAGAGGTCGATCTGCAGTTCCGGGACTTGTTCCCATCTGGGAGGGAATAGGTCTGCGTCCATGGACCATTCCAACTCTATCGGCTTGAACCGAAATAGAGCATCCACTGTCAGATTGTGGATCAATTGTATATGAACTGCTGACAGGTGCCATCCCTTTAAGAAAGGGATGGTTAACTTCACCTAGACTGTACGAGATGTTCCTTAGCCGAGCCAATCCCACAACCTACCGGCACCAGGGTCGATTGTAGGATGATGGCCAAGGTATGTGAAAGCTAGGCCATCATTATAGGACAGAGAGGGGAGGGGTGAGGGTCCTGTAGGGTGAGGGAGGATTCGACAGTAAAGCCAGTCCTAACTCACCTAACAAGACTCTGTTCCAGTATTAGAACAATCCCAAGGGGCCAGGGAATTCGATTCCCTGGCCTAGGGTTAGCCCAATACAGAAAGAGATTGGCAGTACCCTCGCTGCTGTCTCAGAAAGTCTAGTGTTGGAGTCCCCCAAGCAATAGAAGAATTCTATTCTTCAGCTTAGGTTCTGCCGGCACAGGACTGTCTGCTAGGCCACATGGAGGAGGCATCATATCATATAATGCCTTCAGGTAAGGCCTAGGGAGGTCTAGCCTCCTGCGTCGGTAGCCTAACCTGACCCGGGAATTCAATTCACCTTGCCAGTCGGCAAACGACCACAGACGTAATACTCTGATTTTCTGACCCAAAACCAAAACCAGAATCTACGGTTAAGGGAAGGGGCAGAAACATCCTAGCCTAGATTTACCCGAATGCAATTCAAGGCAAAGCTGACTAGGGTTCAGCCTAGGCTAACTCAGAGGGAGAAAAGATTGCTCTTAAATCTCTTAGGGAGATTAGTATCACCTTATAAAAGACTAGGAGATATCAGTCTCCACTTAAATAAGGCGATAAAAGAGCAATCAGGGACATGTATGAAAGTATACTAAAGCCCCTAGGCTAGTAGCTTAGGAGCGGTGAGAATCGATTACCTAAATCACCGAAACTCTCTTGTATACTATCTTTGGAAGAGGAAAATTCATGCAGTAATATCTTATATCTATAAAATATTGCCTAACGCTTCAATAAAATTACCACACTAGGAAAACTATATCACGCATAAAAGCAAGGGCTAGACGCCTAGGCTAGGAAGCCTAGCGTAAGTGAGGATCGGTTACCTAAATCGCCGAAACCACGATACTATCGGCATAATATAAAATTTCCTAGCAATGAAGGCTAAATAGCTAAATTTATTAAAGCGAAATATACCGGGAAGGGTATTCTGGCTGACTAAATGACACATGCATAGCGAACGCCAGCGTCCATGACGCCTCCGGTTAGGCAACAGCTCTTGTTACGTTAATTAAACCTTGAATCGAGGAAAAAACTGGCAAGAGCTTACATTTATACAAAATAAAGATAATAATCAACTTTCCAGAGGCAGATGAGGATGGAGAAAGCATCATAGCAGAAAATAATCCAAAAAATAGCGAGAGAGCACTGGGAAACACCGAGTAAGGTTCGCTACGAAAGAAGGAATAACAAGATGGCGCCCGGACGTGACGTCATACAGCTACTCAACAGTAGGAGATAGAGCGTGCCTTAATAACGGCTCTCCTCCAATTCTTGTCCCTTTCCCCTCTCGACGCGTAAATGCTATTAGGGGTGTAGATAGCTATGTGCCGTGTCAAGAATACGTCCTCTGATATTATGCGATATCCCTAAAGGCAAAAGCCAGGGATATTCGCGGCAGGAGTTGGAATTCTGGATACCTTCAGTAAAATTCTCTGGGATATATTACTCTAGTTAAATATAATCTAGGAAGCTACTATAAAGGAACTTCCATCAGGACGACATGGCTACCTCACCCAAAAATAGATTTTTCGCTTCGCTCAAAATCCGTTTAGTCAACTCCTGACAAGTCTCATATTTTAGGGTTATCAGACATTGTTCATGTGATAAACTTTGATATCATTTTCATTATTGTAATTTTAGGTACTTTTGTTCATGGATCTGTTTTATTTCGAAACAGTTAATAATCGTGTCATATAACCCCACCTCTCTCTCTCTCTATCTCTCTGTTTAAAGAATTTATCTCTCTCTCTCTCTCTCTCTCTCTCTCTCTCTCTCTCTCTCTCTCTCTCTCTCTCTCTCTCCACTTTAACAAGCTTTCCCTTCACTTATTATTAAATGAAATAGTCAGACAAATATTGGGACGTATTCTGGAACTTCACATTATTTCATGAAACGGAATGTTACATTTCGAACAGGATTTATTTCCATGTAGGCTATATTCTCCCCTTACACTTAACCTCTACATCCGGCTATTTCAAAGCCATCCCATTTACTCATTTCCGTTTACCACCCTTCCAATTTTCAAAACAATTCTCTTCATCAAGATTTTTGGGGTATATGTATGTATGTATGTATGTATGTATATATTTATGTATGTATGTATATGAAAAGCATTATTATTATTATTATTATTATTATTATTACTAGTTAAGCTACAACCCTAGTTGGAAACGCAAGATTCTATAAGCCCAAGGACTCCAACAGGGAAAATAGCCCAGTGAGGAAAGGAAATAAGGAAATAGATAAACGATATAAGAAGTAATGAACAATTAAAACAATATATTCTAAGAACATTAACAACATGAAAACATATTTCATATATAAAGTATAAACTATATACGACAATTCAACTCTGAATTAGACCCACAATTCGTCATTAACGAGAAACTCATAATGATTTTAATCTGCACTGGAATATGGAAAGTCTCCTTGCAGATTATTTCACTTGAAGAAACTTTCGCGAATTTCCCACAGTCACGAATTTGAGGAACAATTATTGAAGAAAGTTAGTCTGGAGCAAGGCCAATATAGAGGAGGTCGGACGGAGAGAAATGCCCGAGGCAAATTAGCGGGCCTCATCTGCCCAAGGCCAATATATTGGCCTTGGTTTTGACCGCATGGGGGTGATTTGAGGCCCGCTGAGAGAGGTGAGTCACTGTAAATCTCCTCACCGCCTGACCTGCTCTATATTGGCCTTGGTCTGGAGAGACTCAAGTTAAAGATCTCTCAGTTGGAAATCTTTGGGGAAATCAAAACTTGATAACGAGGTATAACTCATATACAGATAGAATTAATATTACTTTCTTTAGAAGTCATGGTTAATATACATATGGAGGAAGACCAGGTTATAGAGGCTATGGCACTACCCAAGACTAAAGAACAATGATTTTCGAGTGTCCTTTTCCTAGAAGAGCAGCTTACCATAGCTAGAGTCTCTTCTACTCTTACCAAGAGGAAAGTAGCCACTAAACAATTACAGTGCAGTAGTTAACCCCTTGAGAGAAGAATTGTTTGGTAATCTCATTGTTGTAAGGTGTATGAGGACAGAGGAGAATATGTAAAGAATACACCAAACTATTCGGTGTTTGTGTAGGCAACGAAAAAATTAACCGTAACCAAAGATAAGGATCCAATGTAGTGCTGTATTGCCAGTCAAAGAACCCACTAACTCTCTAGCCGTAGTATTTCTTCGGGTGGATGGTGCTCTGGCCAAGCTACTACCTACTAAAAGAGCTGCATTAAGTAGTGAAATACATAGTAAATATTGACTGATGTTAAATCCAAAATCATTGAGGTCCTACGAAAGATAGAATTTATAACAACAAGAGATTTCAAAAGCAATTAAAGGAATATTACTTCCAAAAGATGAATAAGAGGAATTCCAGTTAAAGTAAGACCATAAACTAGAGCATTGTTATACGAAGCAAGACTTCAGTGTACCATTAAGCCTCTAAATTAAACGAAACAGCGAGCATTGGAAATGTTTACCACCTGAATAGAAAAACAAAGCTGTAAACTCCCGGTAACGTTTTAACATTGAACCCTGCGCATTCCTCAACCTTTTTCGGAGGCTGGATAATCATTCCACCCCTGGGGAATTGTTAAAAGCAAGAGTGGTAAGGAATTGAGTAACAGCGGACCCTTATTGGGAAATTGGAAAGGAAATTCTCTCCTGCTCTCTTATTATTCTAGTGTGACATAAGTCCTTTTACACTTTATTTATGAAATATCTGTTTCAATTTTTTTTATGTTTTTAAATGTTTTATTTTAATTGTTCATTACTTCTTATATCGTTTATTTATTTCCTTTCCTCCTTGGAATATTTGAGACCTCCATCAATGAAGATTATCAACATTTTACTGAAGTCTACGGACGAAGCTTTCCATTTTTCAGTTATTGACCGTGAATGAATCTACTCTATAATACCAACAATACTTAACAGAATCACTACCTTGATCCGTATCACTACCAAAATTCAATGGGGTTTTCTGTTAAATAATACCTATCTGTTGTTAAAATTTGGTAACAATCCGACAGACAAACAAAAAGACAAATAATTAAACCAGGTAAAAAAAATGTAACCTCCTTGGCGGAGGTAATAAACGATACTGCAAGACACAAGCGAACACAAATGAAAATGAACAGAGTTCAGTGAACTCATTGTTTGCTTACGTGTTTCCAATTAAGTTCAATAACATGGTTCTCAGAGAGTTTGGTCAGTTTCTCAAACTATACAGTAGCCTCGAAGACACAAGGACAGATGGGATCCTCGTCTTGGCACAGAGAAGTTACAGAACAGAAAGGGGGCCTTGATCTAATTACTTGTTGAGTATTTGAAGTTACAGACACTCTGAGATCGACTGCTTGAAGTTTGCTGCTCTCCCTCTGAGAAAGGCATAGCTAATTCCCATATCCACATTGATGGTGGTTCGAGTTAATCTCGATATTCTCAATAATTGTTTTTGTCATGTTGTACATATGATGGTGCCTTTGTATTTAACATCAAACCAATGCTAATTCATTGTATAATTCCATTGGATTAGCCATGATAACGCTGAATTGTTATATAAATTATGTAGCCGCAATTGGAGACTAATATACATAGTGCATGTAAAATTTATATTTTAGATCTCATGATAGATTCAATGTTGAGTTTAGTGGAATTTTAATATCTACCATTCATGCCATTGTTCAATTTAAATTGTAAAATAGTTTTTTGGGGGATTAAAGTATTCTACTCAATATCCAATGCTAAGTAATAGTTGCTGTTTCAAATAGAAATCAATTGATTATATACATTTATATATATATATATATATATATATATATATATATATATACATATATATATATTTATATATATATATATATATATATATATATATATATATATATATATATATATATAT
>NC_090727.1:66400353-66402853 GCF_036898095.1 Palaemon carinicauda | reverse complement strand
TTTATGTTCTTGTTATTTTTCTTACTTCTCATTGTTAAGCTTAGGATTAATTTGAGCCATAAACTTCATAACCTGTCTCCTCATGACAGAAAAAAAATGGAAGTAAAATCTATGGTAAAACTGTCTGGTATATCTTTTTTATAATTTTTTTTCTGGGACACTTGTATTATGTACGGAATATGGGACAGCTATTTCATGGAAGAGTTGGAAGACCAAGGCTTACAGGGCTGAGGAATATGAAGCATCAAGTAGGAGCTGATGATGGAAGTATTGATTTAAAAGCTCTAAATAGAGACGACTGGCGAAATCTAATTAAGACCCTTTGCGTCAATGGGCGTAGGAGGAGATGATGAAGATGATTTCATGGAAAGAATTGATGCATTTTACATAATTAAAGATATAAAACAGATTAATGGTATCGCGAGGATGGTGTTTTTGTTAAGTGTTAAGTGTTTTTGGTATTTATTTTTTACCTCTCAATTCAATTTATGGGAACCGAATAAGTAAGAATGACATTTAAAGTTGAATGTAGTATTAATTAGAGGGGCACTCAGTAGAGCACAGACCTCTGACGTGGCAGCTTATTTCTCGACCTTTTGCTCGACTTTGACCTTGACCTTTGACCTTAACATCTTTTAATTGGCGTGGATTTTCATACCCTCAAATATAAACCATGTTTGAAGTCTCTGTGACAACGATGTCCAAAATTATGGCTGATTACGTAAATTGGAGATTTTGCTTGACCGTACCCTTGACCTTCCAAAATTTAATCATATCCAGCTTTTTACATAGCAGTTAATTTCGGCAATATTCATTACTCTACGATTCAAATTGTGCCCAGGAAGGTGTTCACGAACAAATACACACACACAAACAGGAGGTAAAACATAACATCCTTCTAACTTCGTTGGTGGAGGTAATTAATGATAAATATTCCTACATTAATAATAATAAAAAAAAAAAACTCTGAAAGTCGAGTATAAAAAATATTGAAAAGATTTCTTCCTCTCAGCAATATTGTTTCCATTTACACAGTTTTAAGCAGTTCGTACAAACTTATACTTGGTGGTCATTTTATGACGTAGCCACACCTGTGTTCAAGAATAAGACTTGTTTAATTCATGTTGTAATAACATGCAACAGCAGCAAGGGGATGGTCACCTATAACGTTTAATGCTTTAAGTTGGAGCAATAAACAAGAAAAACAAGGTGTAAGAAAAAGAAGAAAAAAAGTGGTAATTTGCCTATAAACAGAAATATTCCATAGTAAATTTTTTCTGAGAAAGAAGAAAAGTTGTATTTTCTTTGTAAACAGAAATATTCTGGGGTTAATCTTTTGAAAAGAAAATAGAAGAAAATTTGTTACTTTTTAATAACAGAAATATTCTAGGGCAAATTTTTTTAAGAGAAAGCAGAAGGAAATTTGTAACTTTTTAAATCCAGAAATATTCTAGGGCAAATTTTTTTAAGAGAAAGCGGAAGGAAATTTGTAACTTTTTATAAACAGAAATATTCTAGATAAAAATCTGTTTACATTGATTATAACTGGATATTCTACAAAACCAGAAAAGGGGGAAAATTTGGCCTTTTCCCCTTAAGGATACTCAGACTGACACCCATATCCTAAATAAACCTCACTTATTACCTCCGCCAACGAAGCTGTAAGGAGGTTATGTTTTAACTCCCGTTTTTGTGTTTGTTTGTGTGTTATTTGTTTGTTTGTGAACAGATTCCTGGACACAATTTTAATCGTAGAGTAATGACACTCGCAGCGATTAACTGTTATGTAAAAGCTGAAAATTATTAAATTTTGAAAGGTCAAGGTCAAAGGTCAAGGTCACGGTCAAGCAAAATGTCCAATTCACGTAATCAGCCATAATTTTGGACATCGTTGTCACAAAGACTTCAAATTTGGTTCATTTTTGAGCGTATGAAAATCCAAGCTAAATAGTACAGGTTAAAGGCAAAGGTGAAAGGTGAAGTTCGAGCAAAAGGTTGAGAAATGAGCTGCCTCGGCGAAGGTCTGTGCTCTACTGGGTACCCCTCTTGTTTTAGAAATGTCTTGGTCAATCACTTCTCAATATCTATCAGACTTCCATTGGAAATATTAAAAATCACATTCATACACATACAAAGATAATCATTTTTCACGGTAACAAAAAATGCTGACTATGAAAACCAATTATCTTTCCACCAGCCTTCAATAAAATTGATTTTGGTACTCACTCAATGTGTTCCTTTCATGTAACAGCACCTCGGCGATAGTAACAGACATATTACAGTATCTGAAATAATGATAAATTATCATTCAAACTTAAAAAGGAATAAATAATTTAAAGTAATTATATTTCCATTCTTAATAGCTTCATTTTCTGCTGGCTTGATGTACAAAACTATAAACTCCACTATTATTATTATTATTATTATTATTATTATTATTATTATTATTATTATTATTATTATTATTATTATTATTATTATTATTATTATTATAGTAAAA
>NC_090727.1:66383936-66393936 GCF_036898095.1 Palaemon carinicauda | reverse complement strand
TATATATATATATATATATATATATATATATATATATATATATATATATATATATATATATATATATATATATATATTATCAACACCCAAAGAAACGAAATAATATTCTTTGATAGGAATTTCCAAATACCGAAAACAATTTTCTCGGAGCAAGAAGATGAATGTTGTCAATTGATTGCTTATTTCGTATAATTACAGATCCTAATCTTTTGCAAAACATCTAAGATATAAACACCTTCATATCCAAATTGTATCTCATTTCTTTCCATCCTTATTATCATCTCAAACACAGAAAATGATTGAGAAAACAAGTAAACAATATACCTTGGATAATGTACTGTGGTCTCACATGCAAAAGAGATAGTTTATCAATACCTGGGATAAAGTACTGAGGTCTCATAAAGAAGAGATAGTTTATCAATACCTGGGATAATGTACTGGTGTCTCACATGCCAAAGAGATAGTTTATTAATGCCTGGAATAATGTACTGGGGTCTCACATTCAAAAGAGATATTTTATCAATACCTGAGATTATGTACTGGGGTCTCACATAGAAGAGATATTTTATCAATACCTGGGATAATGTACTGGTGTCTCACATGCCAAAGAGATAGTTTATTAATGCCTGGAATAATGTACTGGGGTCTCACATTCAAAAGAGATATTTTATCAATACCTGAGATTATGTACTGGGGTCTCACATAGAAGAGATATTTTATCAATACCTGGGATAATGTACTGGTGTCTCACATGCCAAAGAGATAGTTTATTAATGCCTGGAATAATGTACTGGGGTCTCACATTCAAAAGAGATATTTTATCAATACCTGGTATAATGTACTGGGGTCTCACATGCAAAAGAGATAGTTTAGTTATACCTGAGATAATGTACTGGGGTCTCACATAGAAGAGATATTTTATCAATACCTGGGATAAAGTACTGGTGTTTCACAGAGAAGATATAGTTTATCAAAAATAACATTTCAGAAGAGTATTTATTTTTGCACACGGTTATTATTACTAGCTAAGCTACAACCCTAGTTGGAAAAGCAAGATGCTATAAGCCCAAGGGCTCCAACATGGAAAAATAGCCCAGGGAGGAAAGAGAATAAAGGAATAATTATATGATATAAGAATTAGTAGAATTAATCACGTACACTTGCATATGTGTTTTTGTCTAACAGATTTTTTGAGTAAGATTAAACACGTTCGATTCCTCTACGAAGAACAAATGGATAAAGTAAGACAGAGAGAGAGAGAGAGAGAGAGAGAGAGAGAGAGAGAGAGAGAGAGAGAGAGAGAGAGAGAGAGAGAGAGAGAGAGAGAAGCTTTTTGAAATTTAAAAATTAAAATAACTCACCAAATAAAAAATAAATTCTAGTCTTAGCAATAATATCGTTGTAAGTCGATTCCTATAAGAAAAACTCATGAGTAGGAGAGAGAGAGAGAGAGAGAGAGAGAGAGAGAGAGAGAGAGAGAGAGAGAGAGAGAGAGAGAGAGAGAGAGAGAGAGAGAGCACGCTTCAGGCTGACAATTACGACAAAGCCAGTTATACAACTTCCCAGTACCGGGGAAAGGGGGTAAGTTACAATCTAGTCTTCAGAGTCAGTGACTTTCTCATCCGACAACATCTCGGGTCAGCTGGAGATGAAGTCATACATATGGCAAAGGATCGTTTGGATGCTTAGGATCCCGGTCAGAAGCCTCTGTTTCAAAGGTGTTGATGGGAAAGTTAGTCAGGCTGGAAGCTTGAGAGTGATACGCTATTTTCGAAGCCTTAAGATGGCTGACTGGTTTTCACTATTATTGTTATTACTTGCTAGGCTACAAGCCTTTTTGGAAAAGCAGGATGCTATAAGCCCAGGGACTCCAACAAGGAAAAAAAGCCCAGTGAGGAATGGAAATAAAGAAATAATTGAACTTCGAGAGAAATAATGAACAATAATTATAAAATATTCTAAGGATATTATCATTTTTATTCCTTGCTAAGCTATAAGCCTAGGGGCCCCAATAGGGAAAATAGTCCTGTGAAGAAAGAAAACGAGGAAAAATTAAATATTTAAAGTACAGTAACATCAAAATATTTCCTATACAAACTATATAGACTAACCAAACATGAGGAAGAGAAATTAGATAGAATAGTGGGCTCGAGTGTACCCTCAAGCAAAAGAACTCTAACCCAAGACATTGGAAGACCATGGTACAGAAGCTATGGCACTACTCCTAGAAGAGCTGCTTACTATAGCTAAAGTCTGTCTTGTAAGCTTACCAAGAGGAAAGTAGCAGTTGAACAATTACAGTTCAGTAATAGGACAGGAAAACAGAAAACATAAATTATGTTGAAGCGCACAGCAATGAAAGTTAACGTGAGGTATTGATAGCTAATTATCCGAATTAGAAAAAAAAAAAATTGGTTGTTATGTAGAAAAGGCTGACATAAGCCTCTATATACTGTACATTTTATATATGAAGAACTTATTTTAATGTTGTTACTATTCTTAAAATGTTTTATATCAATTCTTCATTACGTCTCTCGTAGTTTAATTATTTCTTTATTTTCATTCCTCACTGGGCTATTTTTCCTTGTTGGAGCCCATGAGCTTATAGCATCCTGCTTTTCCAACTAGGGTTGTAGTTTAGCTAATAATAATAATGATAATAATAATAATAATAATAATAATAATAATAATAATAATAATAATAATAATAATAATAATAAAAATAGATTCAAACATAAATCTTATTTATTTCCTTCACAGATTTCAAGCGAAAGAGAAATATGTGTAGAATGGTCTGACCAGTAAAAGTGTTAGCAGAGCTTTCAGGTGAAATCCCTCTGTGTTGCCTTTATAAATTCTATATAGATCCAGTTGTTGAAAAACTAAAGGACTTGACTCTAGTCGACAGTTGTTACGGTTTGTAAAAGAAGAGGAAGGGTGAAATATAGATATCGCTTTTAGTCAGATGATAAACTATTTTATCAGAGGTAGATATTGCTGCTTTTGGTATTTCAAAGCCTCGTTAGTGTTATTAAAGTATTTATTTGTAGGATGAAATCACGGGGAAAATTACAGCATCATCAATTATTGATGAAGTATTCTTTCGAAAAAGTGTGCATAACATGCTTATTTTGCTTAATGCGAATATTTTCTGGATTAGTAAGTTACTACCTTACTATTGGTAATGGTAGAAAAGACTCTTTAGCTATGGTCAGCAGCTCTTCAAGGAGAAGGACACTCCGAAATTTAAACCATTATCCTCTAGTCTTGGGAAGTGCCATAGGCTCTGTACCATGGCCTTCCACTGTCTTGGGTTAGAGTTTTCTTGCTTGAGGGTATACTTGGGCACACTATTCTATCTTATTTCTCTTCCTCTTGTTTTGTTAAAGTTTTTATAGTTTATGTAGGAGATATTTATTTTAATGTTATTACTGCTCCTAAAATAATTCATTTTTGCTTGTTTCCTTTCCTCACTGGGCTATTTTCCCTGCTGGATCCCCTGGGCTTATAGATTCCTGCTTTTCCAACCAGTGATGTAGCTTAGCAAGTAATAATAATAATAATAATAATAATAATAATAATAATAATAATAATAATAATAATAATAATAATAATAATAATAATAATAATAATATATTACCAATCTTCAAAATCCATGAAATCACAATTCGAATATCTTTCCTTGTGATGTAATCTGATTAGCTAAAATATACGCAATTCCAGATTATACTATACGCACGAATATAAATTGATCCATATCAAATGGAAACAGACAAAAGATAGAATATATAATATTCAGAATGCTGTTATATATGTAGTCTACGGACAAGAGCTTAAAGCATCATCTTATTATGATTTTTTTTTTTTTTAGATGAGGTAAACGCATTTAGTGTTTAATTTCTTTTTGGAAAAAAAAAGCCTTTTTTTAACATTATCACTTCTCCTGAATTTGAAAATCCTCTTAAAATGTTGCCTTTGTTGCATAAACACATACATGCTATCAAAGCTTGGCATTAAAACCTTTCTCTTTTGCGTTTGAGATTTTTCAAAACACGATTATGAAAAGTTCCTTTGACTCGTTTTTATTCCATGAAAAAGAAAATCTTTCTTTGTTAATGCTAAACCTTTTACCACTGTGCGTGGATGTATACAAACAAGTAATGCTTTGAGAACATCAAGGAACCAAAAACAGACTTTTTACACATTTATTCAGAATTTGGTTTATATACAATTAAGAATTTGCCGTCAAAAAACGGTAAAAATCCTAGAATAAATGTTGCCAGACAATTGCCGTTTTAAAACCAGATGTTTATACAGAATTAGATTTACATACACTTAGAAATTTGCTGTAAAAACACGGTAAAAACCGGGGAATAAATGTTCCCAGACATTTGAGTGTTTTAAAAACAGATATTTATTCAGAATTCGATATATATACACTTAGAGATTTGCTGCAAAAACACCGTAAAATATTATAAGAAAGTAGTGTAAAATTACGGTTGAGTGTATTTCACTGAAATACGGCTATGAACAGTTTATTTTTATGGAGAATTTCCGATTAAAAAGTTTTTTTTTTTTTTTAAAGAGTGTAGGGCTACATATCTAGTACAAAATATCATAATCCCGGTGAATTTTATATAAATTTTATATTTTCATTATTACTCTGGTTAAGTTTTCATATCTCTAGACCTTTAAAAGACCCAGCGTTAGCGAAGGGTGTGATGAAAGCCTTTGAGTTTGTGTTTGTTTGTTGTCAGCTTCCTGGTGACAATTTTAATCGCAGAGTAATGGAACTTGCAAGAATTAACTGTTATATAAAAAGATAGAAATGATTAAATTTTTGAAGATCTAGGTCAAAGGTCAGGGTCGCGGCCAAGCAAAATATCCAGTTCACGTAATCAGACATAAGTTTGGACATCGTTGTCACAGAGACTTCAAACTTGGTTCTTATTTGAGTGTATGAAAATCCACGCAAATGAATACATTCAATGGTCAAAGGTCAAGGTCAAGATCAAAGGTCAAGGTCCAGGTCGAGCAAAAGGTCGAGAAATAAGCTGCCATGGTGCTGCGCTCTACTGAGGGGCCCCCTAGAGAACAATGGCTGGATTTTGGAGTATCCTTCTCCTGCTTCCATCAAAGCATAAAATTGTGGAAAAATATAACTTATCAATATGGGGAAGAAATTTTACTGATTGGATTACGTTGCCATGCCATTGCAAAACCATTTTGCAATACGTTCACTCCGGCAGTTATTGCTAAACATTTTCCAGACCTGAAATTCCGGAAAACCAGTCGCTATATAATTTTTTCTTGTCTCGAAATGATTCATTTTTGTCGTAGTTCTTTTTGCTGGAAATTGAAATGTTGGTCATGGGTTATGAATCTGGGACATAAAAACGAGCAATATCTACACAATATCCTTTTTTTTTTTTTTTGTAATCTTTCATTCAAGGAAGGTCGATGAATCTATAATTTCTCTCTCTCTCTCTCTCTCTCTCTCTCTCTCTCTCTCTCTCTCTCTCTCTCTCTCTCTATTGTGAATGCTCGCTCGCCAATACTAAAACCTATAAAAGAAATGTATAACTTATCGTGATTATATTATTATTATTATTATTATTATTATTATTATTATTATTATTATTATTATTATTATTATTATTATTATTATTATTATTATTATTATTATCAGCTAAGCTACAAGCTTAGTTGGAAAAGCAAGATGCTATAAGCCCAAGGGCTCCAACTGGGAAAATAGGCCGTTGAGGAAAGTAAATAAGGAATAAGATAAAATAGTGTGCCTAAGTGTGCCCTCAGGCAAGAGAACTCTAATCCAAAACAGTGGTAGATCATAGTACAGAGACCATGGCACTGCTCAAGACTAGAGAATTACCACTGTGGAATGATCTTCTTAATCCGGTAGTTAAGTCGGTGGAACTACAAAAGTTCAAACTTGTAGGGAATGTTTTTATGTTGAACAGGCTGAAATAAGTCTGTTTTTGTAGTTTATTTATGGAAGGTATATTTTAATGTTGTTACTGTTCTTACAGTATGTTATTTTAATTGTTCATAACTTTTCTTATAATTTATTATTTCCTTATTTAATTTTCTCACTAGGCTATTTTTCCCTGTTGAAACATAATAATAATAATAATAATAATAATAATAATAATAATAATAATAATAATAATAATAATAATAATAATAATAATAATAATAATAATAATAACTAATGATAATAATAATAATAATAATAATAATAGTAAAGAATAACTGATTGACGTCACATTTCCCCCTCCCCCCTATCAAGATCTAAATCAATTACTTTTATCAGAAACCATCAAAATAATGTCCATCTCATCTGAGAGAAACCAGAAAACTGTCTCAAACTATCTCTCCTCTTTTATATCTTCACCCATTTTTCCTTAAAAAAAAAATATATATATATACATATTTGAAATCTTCACATATTTTTTCTTTACATATTAAAAAAAAAATAGATTTTCGTCCAGTAAAAGAGGGGTCCTTAAAAGATCCAATATTAGCTCAGACCCAACAAGGAAGGCATAAGAAGATTGAAAATTTGATATAATGGAAGAAGTATCCACTTAATCTATATTTCAAGGAAAGGTAACCAAGAGGAAAAATCTGAAGTGTGTAATAGTTTTACGTCTGGGTATCTCTTTTATGGAAAGGCTTACCTTTATGCTTTAAAGGAAAAGTAACATTTAACTTACTTATTATTATTATTATTATTATTATTATTATTATTATTATTATTATTATTATTATTATTATTATTATTATTATTATTATTATTATTATTATATACATATAAAGACACTTACACACTTATGTATATTCATATTATTCATATATATATATATATATATATATATATATATATATATATATATATATATATATATATATATATATATATATACATGTATGGATACTGTATAAATATATCTATATCTATATATATATACATATATATATATATATATATATATATATATATATATATATATATATATATATATATATATACATGTATGGATACTGTATAAATATATCTATATCTATATATATATATATATATACATATATATATGTATGTATACTGTATATATATATATATATATATATATATATATATATATATATATATATATATATATATATATATATATATATATATATATATATATATATATTAGAGAGAACATATAGGCTAGTACCAAAACATATATTAAAGTCAGGAATATTTTCCTAATACTTGAAAAGAGTACGTTATTGAAAACGAAATAAGCATTATTATAATAAATAATTTATACATATTGAAAAATTGAAAATAAATTTCGGGTAAGAACAGTAAGATCTTATTGCAACTTTACTGAATCCGGTAAAAGTAATGAGTCTAATTGTGTATAATGCTTACCAATATCTCAGAATCTGTTAATGTCAAGCGCTGCATTAGCTGTGATTGTAACACACAGCTAAAACGGTTTTAAAACTGAATGTTCGAACGTGAGAGAGAGAGAGAGAGAGAGAGGAGAGAGAGAGAGAGAGAGAGAGAGAGAGAGAGAGAGAGACTTTTTCATGCTTGAAATAAATATTGATATAGATTTTGAAATAATACATTATTTTCATCACTAGTCAAGCTACATGCTCACGGGCTCCATCAGGGAAAGCAGCCCACTGTGGGTTGGAAATATAGAAATAACGTTTAAACTACATATGAGAAATATTGTATACTAAGATCAACAACGACATCAAAATAAAATTCTTATTTAAACTGTTCAGCCAACAAGTAGTGTTGACACGAGAATAGTATACAGATGGTTTCAAACAATTGGAATCTAGATACGTGTAAAGCCTTTAAGTATGTAGCCCCGAGACTATACAATAAGCTCCCACGAGACATCCAAATGAATTAATATATTAAGACTTTCCAGAGGAAACTGAAGACTTTCTTATTTAACGAGTGCTTTGATAGTGACAATTTAACAGTAAGAAAGCAATACGTGTTATGAAATGTTGCTTGTTCTCAAACGAACATGATAAAACGACTTTGGAGGTCCTGTAGATCATAAGGCTCCTTTGCTGTACAGGACTTGAAAAGCAGCCCTTAAAATAAAGTAAGAAACAAAATGTACAACAGAAAGGAATTTACCACAAGTCTGAACTTTTAAAGGTCCATTGATTCAACGGTCAGATTAGGAAAATTATTCCACAATCTGGCTACAGCTGAAATAAAACTTCTGTAGGACAATGTTGTATTGAGCCTTATGATGGAGATAACAAAACTATTAGAATCAATTGCATAGTACTACCTAGTGGATATTACAATCTGGGAACACCTAAATGCTGTGGATGGTCAGAAATATGGAAAATTTTACGACGGTGCCAGAGATTAATATCCAGATTAGGAATAGATAATTTAATAAACAATAAGTATTTATAAAAAAATATTAAGATGAGTGTGAACAGCTGAAGACCAGACAAGAGAACAATTCTCAAAACATGATAGAATGAACGTATCAATATATTTCATCAGTACAGATTAATTAATGATATCTAAAAAAAACTGTTTCCTTATAGCATTTACTTTTTTTTAATATGCGACTGGAGAAGAAAAAAGAAGGAGGGACGGGGTTGTTTCTCTAAAGTAGATTTGCAAACAAGAATCACACTTAGAATTGTAAATTATCAGTTCATAGCGGGACAGTATCAATGAAAGGCTCTGGACGTTGAGAAGCTACTGTCCTTACAATCATACTTTAGGTTTTGTTAGGGTTCAGATTCTTGGCCCATAATGTGCACATCACGCTAAATTTAGATAGATATCTATCAAGAGATTAAATTGCCGGAGGTCTACATTCAAGAGATGAGATTGTTGCAAAGAGAGTAGCATCATCTGCATATGCAATATTCTTAGAGTAGCATCATCTGCATATGCAACAAACTTAGAATAGCATCATCTGCATATGCAACAAACTTATTTTCATGCAAAGAAGAAAAGTATTTCATGATATAATGCTATTTAGTGCTTATAGTTTCAAATTGTTAATTATAGTGTGCTTCAAACATACAAAATAATATCCTGTAACATAATCTTTACCGAAATTAAAACTGTATCTGCTGATTGATTTGCATAAGCTATCACACGTTCACTGATCTGATCTCATCTATGTTTCCGACCTTTGAATAGAATGGTTTTAACTATTGTCATCCCTTGTAATTTATCCCCCTACACTGATAATAATTTGAAGAATAGGCCAATAATCAGAGGTAATAGATATATTCGCGCTAATAATAAAAACACAACTTGAAATCTACTTGAAATCTACCGGTCACACCTGTAGCAAATATTCAGACTACGAACCCTGCTGCGCAGTACTTTAGGTGCTCATATGATCCACCAATTTGTGATGTATTAGTTGCTCATATGATCCACTAATACACCGTACACTGTTAAAAAAAAAAAAAAAACTAATTTGAATCGGAAATTCTCCTAAAAATATACTGTTTTCAGCCGTATTTCAGTAAAATAAAGGCGACCGAACTTTTGACCATACATTGCTATTATCTTTTACAGGTTGGTGACCGTAATATCATTCCTTTACGTCGGTTTTTTAATGGCAATTTTTTAAGTGTATAGTATCTGCTCATATGATCCACCAATACGTAATACATTAGTTGCTCATATGATCCACCAATACGCGGTACATTAGTTGCTCATATGATCCACCAATACGCAGTACATTAGCTGCTCATATGATCCACCAATACGCAGTAGCCTACATTAGCTGCTCTTATGATCCACCAAAACGTAATACATTAGTCTCTCATATGCCTCACCGAAAGGACAGAATGAAAAGTGTAAACACTAATGGAAATGGTAGAGGAGCTTCCAGAGGCTTTCGGATTGAGTTGTAAAGAATCTCTCACAGATTCGTTTTCGAGTCGACAGTTGCTTCGACCTTTGTGCCGGCGG
>NC_090727.1:66371436-66378936 GCF_036898095.1 Palaemon carinicauda | reverse complement strand
CCACCTACGGTTACGAGAACCTCACATTATCGTTCGGAAACGGTAAATTCAATTGGAAGTTTCTCATTGCTGACGTCACAATGCCAATCCTCGGTGCGGATTTCCTCTCTCATTTCCACCTTCTGGTCGATGTAGCCCACCGACGATTGGTCAACGCAGACTCGGACTTGTCGACACCTCTTCAACCCGCCCCCTCTAACCTCGCTCTCCACATCAGCGCACCCACGGATGCCTACGCCCACCTCCTCACGTCGTACCCGGAAGTTTTCCGTCCAGAACTTCGCCAAACGCCCACGGTTCCTGCCAAGCATAGTATTTATCACCATATCAAGACGACGGGACCCCCACTCTTCGCAAAATTCAGACGTCAGGCACCGGAACGATTGGCACCCGCCAAACAGACGTTCGCCGAAATGGAGAAAATGGGCCTTTGCCAAAAGGCCTCCAGCCCATGGTCGTCACCCTTACACATCGTTCTGAAGAAAGTCGGCTCCCTCCGTCCGTGTGGGGATTACAGGCGCCTGAACATGCAAACAGAACCGGATCACTACCCCCTCCCAAACATTGCCGACGTGACCTCCTACCTGCACAAAGCGAAGGTTTTCTCTACGCTCGACCTCCTGAAGGGGTATTATCAGGTGCCTATGAACCCAGAAGACATCCTCAAGACCGTCATCACCACTCCGTTCGGTACATACACCTTCAATTACTCCTGTTTTGGCCTTCGTAATGCTGGGGCAACGTTTCAACGTCTCATGGATGGCATCTTAGGGGACCTCCCTTTCTGTGTATGTTATGTGGACGACATACTTGTGTTCTCCTCCTCAAAAGAGGAACACCTCCATCACCTGCGCATCGTGCTCGACCGCCTGCAACAAAACGGCCTTGTAGTCCGGCACGACAAGTGTACCTTTGGCGCCAACGAAGTGTCGTTCTTAGGGCACCGTATCACTCCTGAAGGAGTTCACCCCCTCCCTGAGAAGGTAGCAGCCGTTCAGAACTTCCCCGCGCCCTCGACCGTCAAAGCTCTGCAGGAATTCTTGGGCATGATCAACTATTATCACCGTTTTCTGCCAGCCATTGCCGCCACTTGCTCCCCTCTATGCCTCCCTCAAGGGCAAGCCAAAGGACCTGAAGTGGGGTCCCCTTCAAGAAGCAGCCTTCTGCAATGCAAAGAAGGCCCTATCAACTGCTGCGGCTCTCACTTTTCCTATCCCACACGCCCCTCTCCTTCTCTCCACCGATGCCAGCGACGTCGCTATTGGTGCAGTACTCGAGCAGGTGGTCAAAGGCTCGCCCTGCCCATTGGCCTTCTTCAGCAGAAAATTGTCCAAGGCAGAATCGGGTTATTCTACCTTCGATCGAGAATTGCTGGCGGTGCACTTGGCTGTCCGTCACTTTCGCCATTTCTTAGAAGGTACGCCCTTCGTCATTTGAACAGACCACATGCCTCTGGTGCACGCCTTCACTCGACAGTCTGACGCCTGGTCCGCCCGTCAACACCGACATCTCTCCGCCGTGGCTGAATACAATTGCACCCTCCAATACGTCCCTGGGAAAATGAATCCCGTTGTCGATGCCCTGTCAAGAAACACGTTTGCTGCCGTTCAACTGGGATTGGATTACAACGCCCTGGCTGAAGCCCAACGACAGGATCCAGAGTATCCAGCTTGTAGGACATTCTGCACGTCCCTCCGTTGGGAAGACTTTCCCCTCGAAGAATCCAACACCACCCTCCTCTGTGACGTCAGTACTGGTAGACCGCGACCTTGGATTCCTGCTCCCATGCGCCGACAGGTGTTTGATTTCATTCACGGCCTTTCACATCCTTCGTGCCGTTCTACTGCACAGCTGCTGAAGGCATAGTTCATTTGGCACGGCATTTCTAAGAATACTAAGGATTGGGTCTGCGCCTGTACTTCTTGCCAAACTTCCAAAGTACATCGACACACGGATTCAGGAGTGGGCACCTTTCCTCAACCTCAGCGTCGTTTCGCACACATTCACGTCGACGTTGTAGGCCCCCTACCCACATCACAAGGACATCGTTACCTGTTTACCGTCATCGACCGCTCCACTCGTTGGCCTGAAGCCCTTCCCATGGAAACTGCAACGTCCGCCTCATGTACATCTGCCTTACTCTCTGGATGGATTTCAAGATTCGGTATCCCTGAGCATATTACTTCTGACAGGGGAACCACTTTCACCTCTCAATTGTGGACGTCATTAGCGAATCTCCTGGGCATCACCCTACATCAGACAACGGCCTACAACCCCACTGCCAATGGAAGGGTTGAACGTTTTCATCGCACCCTCAAAGCAGCTTTGATGTCCCGCTGCAAGGATTGCAACTGGTATACTCAGCTTCCCTGGGTCCTCCTGGGACTAAGGACCACTCCTAAAGACGCCCTCGACGTCTCGGCAGCTGAAATGGTGTATGGCGACCCGTTGGTCGTCCCTGCCGAATTTTTTCCTTCTACAACCTCCTCCGACGATCTCCAGCGCATACGTCACGTCGTGGGAAAATTTACTCCGGACCGCCAGACTTACAAGCCCCCAGCGAAGCATCACATACCAACGGACTTGCACTCTGCAACGCACGTCTTCCTGCGCAACGACACTATAAAGCCACCACTAACGCCCCCTTACACGGGCCCTTTCCTTGTGATACGACGCAGTCCGAAAGCATTCCTACTAAACATTCGGGGCAAAGAAGACTGGGTCTCCATTGACCGTCTAAAACCTGCTTATCTTCTGCCAGATGACCCGCCTACAGTTCGCCTCTCTAGATCAGGGCGCCCTATTTAACATGTACAGTATGTCATTTTTAGGGGGGGAGCCATGTACCAACTGTGTGTCACACAATTTTACATAATTATTTTGTATATATTATGCTTGTATCTGCGCTCTTCCCTCGCACTAAAAAGAACCTGAATGATCATGTCTCCGGTTTTGCTCTGTAATATTGTGTGTCTCTCGAACATGTTATGTCCTGTTGCCTTGAGGTTTTGTATATAAAGGAGAGTGTTCCTTAATAAACAACTCAGTTGATTGCATCCTGCCTTTGAGTTCACAACCTTCTCTCGGCCCGTCACAACCCCCAGTGTATACCGTGCAAACATATGTTAATTTAGCCATCATTACCAAATTATGGTGATGACATTGATGTTGACCGTCTGTGACAACAACGCTCTATTCTCTCACAGCGTTGTCCTTCTGAAATAAGACAGGCAAAGCCACGAGAAATAGTTTATTAAAGGCCTTGGTGACCATAAATTGTCTCTTCTTACTGAAGTGACTAAGGTTGTTAAGCTGTTACTTGTTATGCCAGCATCAAACGCACGGAGCAAACACGCTTTTAGTGCCATGCGAAGAGTGAAAACGTACCTTTGGAGTACAATGACTCAGAAAAGATTGAATCACTGCATGATACTTCATTGTCATTTGGGAAAAAACCGATAGCCTTGACTTGATCGATATCGCGAATGAGTTTGTAGCGAAGAATCAACATCGTCATTATATATTTGGTAAATCCACCAAGTAAGCCTGTCGGTATATATATATATATATATATATATATATATATATATATATATATATATATATATATATATATATATATATATATATATATATATATATATAGGCCTATTGGTATTTTATGATTGTTATTGTGTAAAAATTGGAAATAGTCACATAAAAATATTCCAAAAATCGCATCTGAGGGTGTTTCCTCATAAAATTTTTCTGGGGGAGACCCCCAGACACCCGCCCCCCTATGCCTTCGCGCCTGCGGCTCCGCCTTTAGTTTCATTTCGAACTTTAGACCCCCCAAACAGGAAAACGCTCCTACGCCCCTGTAATGGGTCACTTTCTTAGCAATTAAAGAGATTGGAAAGATCATTATCGGACAAAATGATGATTGCAGAGCCATCTATGGAGCATTTTGAGATCTAATGACTCGATTTGTTGGGGATAAGGACTTCCGGACTAATGATTTGTTTATGAGAATCTAGAAGGAGGAATAGGATATTTATCTGAGGCCTTAAAGTAATATAATGAGATATGTTATTTTTTGCCAAAAGCAAATATATAGAAAGATTAAAGCATTATATGATTTTGGATTAGAGTTGGATAAATCGAAAATAAATGATTATACATTTGAAAATCATTTGACGGAAATATATTCGAATTGTTATCAAGACTAAAGTACTTTGAACATTAGTAGAGAGAGAGAGAGAGAGAGAGAGAGAGAGAGAGAGAGAGAGAGAGAGAGAGAGAGAGAGAGAGAGAGAGAGAGAGTTACAGCAGCGTACACAAGAGAAAAGAATAGTTGTAATGAAAACAAAGGATGGAAACTGGAATTAGTAATAGAGTATCCTACGCAATAATCAATAGAATTAAACTCTAAAAACAGTCTCATTTGGATCTTCGTAGACTTGTATTTCTTAAATGCCTAAAAATTATTAAAGAATAATTTTTCTATGACTTATAGATAATTTTTTAGCTATCCCATATGTTGGTTAACGAGTTTTAGAAGCCCTTTCACTTGTAATAATAATAATAATAATAATAATAATGATAATAATAATAATAATAATAATAATAATAATAATAATAATAATAATAATAATATTATTATTAATAATAATAATAATAATAATAATAATAATAATAATAATAATAATAATGATAGTATTAATAATGATAATAATAATAATGATAATCATAATAATAATAATAGTAGTAATAATAGTAATAATAATAATAATAATAATAATAATAATAATAATAATAATAATAATAATGATAGTATTAATAATGATAATAATAATAATGACAATCATAATAATAATAATAGTAGTAATAATAGTAATAATGAAAGTGATAATAATAATAATAATAATAATAATAATAATAATAATAATAATAATAATAATAATAGTAGATGAAGTTATTAGGAATGAAAATACAAATTACTTTAAATTATTCATTCCTTTTTAAGTTTGAATGATATATTTGTCATTATTTCAGATACTGAAATATGTCTGTTACTATCGCCGAGGTGCTGTTACATGAAAGGAACACATTGAGTGAGTACCAAAATCAGTTTTATTAAAGGATGGTGGAATGATAATTGATTTTCATAGTCAGCATTTGTTGTTACCGTGAAAAATTATCTTTGTATGTGTATGAATGTGATTTTTAATATTTCCAATGGAAGTCTGATGGATATTGAGAAGTGATTGACCAAGACATTTCTAATACTAGAGGGGCACCCAGTAGAGCACAGACCTTCGCCGAGGCAGTGTATTTCTCAACCTTTTGCTCGAACTTGATCTTTCACATTTGCCTTTAACCAGTATTAATTGGCGGGGATTTTCATACTCTAAAATATGAACCAAATTTTAAGTCTCTGTGACAACAATGTCCAAACTTATGGTTGATTACATGAATTGGACATTTTGCTTTACCGTGACCTTGACATTTGACCTTGAACTTTGAAAATTTAATCATTTCCAGCTTTTACAAAACAGTTAATCACTGTAAGTTACATTATTCTACGATTAAAATTGTGTCCAGGAATCTGTTCACAAACAAACAAATAACACACAGACAAACACAAAAACGGGAGTTAAAACATAACTTCCTTACAACTTCGTTGGCGGAAGTAATAAGTGAGGTTTATTTAGGATATGGGTGTGTTAGTCTGAGAATCCTTAAGAGGAAAAGGTCAAATTTTCACCCTTTTCTGGTTTGGTAGAATGTCCATTTATAATCAATGTAAACAGATTTTTATCTAGATTATTTCTGTTTATAAAAAGTTAAAAATTTCTTTCTGCTTTCTCTTAAAAAAAATTGCCCTAGAATATTTTTGTTATTAAAAAGTTTCAAATTTTCTTCTATTTTCTCTTTAAAAAAATTACCCTAGAATATTTCTGTTTATAAAAAAAATACAGCTTTTCTTCTTTCTCAGAAAAAATTTACTCTGGAATATTTCTGTTTATAGGCATATTACCACTTTTTTTCTTCTTTCTCTTACACCTTCTTTTTCTTTTTTATTGTTCCAACTTAAAGCATTAAACGTTATACGTGACCATCCCCTTGCTGCTGTTGCATGTTATTACAACATGAATTAAACAATTCTTATTCTTGAACACAGGTGTGGCTACGTCATAAAATGACCACCAAGTATAAGTTTGCACGAACTGCTTAAAACTGTGTAAATGGAAACAATATTGCTGAGAGGAAGAAATCTTTTCAATATTTTTTATACTTGGAGTGTTTTTTTTATTGATGTAGGAATATTTATCATTAATTACCTCCGCAAACGAAGTTAGAAAGAGGTTATGTCTTACCTCCTGTTTGTGTGTGTGTATTTGTTCGTGAACACCTTCCTGGCCACAGTTTGAATCGTAGAGTAATGAATATTGCAGGAATTAACTGTTATTTAAATAGGTGGATATAGTTAAATTTTGGAAGGTCAAGGTTAAAAGTCAAGGTTACTGTCAAGCAAAATTTACGTAATCCACCATAAGTTTGGACATCGTTGTCACAGAGACTTCAAACTTGGTTTATATTTGAGGGTATGAAAATCCACGCCAATTAAAACATGTTAAGGTCAAAGGTCAAGGTCAAAGTTGAGCAAAAGGTCGGGAAATAAGCTGCCATGTCAGAGGTCTGTACTCTACTGAGTGCCCCTCTAATTAATACTACATTCAACTTTGAATGTCTTTCTTACTTATTCGGTTCCCTTAAATTGAATTGAGAGGTAAAAAATAAATACCAAAAACACTTAACACTTAACAAAAACACCGTCCTCGTGACTATTAATCTGTTTTATATCTTTAATTATGTAAAAATGCATCAATTCTTTCCATGAAATCATCTTCATCATCTCCTCCTACGCCCATTGACGCAAAGGGCCTCGGTTAAATTTCATAAGTCGTCTCTATCTAGAGCTTTTAAATCAATACTTCCATCATCATCTCCTACTTCACGCTTTATAGTCCTCACCTATGTAAGCCTTGGTCTTCCAACTCTTCCATGAAATAGCTGTCCCATATTCCGTACATAATACAAATGTCCCAGAAAAAAATAGTAGAAAAAATATACAAGACAGTTTTACCATAAATCTTACTTCCATTTTTTTTTCTGTCATGAAGAAACAGGTTATGAAGTTTATGACCAAAATTAATCCTAAGCTTAAAGATAGAAAAAAATGAAAATACATAATTTCTCGACAGAAAAGAATTAGAAAAATCAATGATACTTACTCAAAAAAATAAATAAATAAATAAAAAAAAATAAAAAAAAAATTATCAAAAGATTATCCAGAGAGTCTCATCCTACATTTCTCTTTCCTTGATATCTGTCACGAGGAAAAAGGCTATGAATTTTTCGTAGCAAAACCTTACTAAATGCAGCAATGAGTGAAAAGGAAAATAATAGGAACATAAAGATAAAATTTAGAAATAAGTAACTCCTCGAAAGAAATAG
>NC_090727.1:66366436-66368936 GCF_036898095.1 Palaemon carinicauda | reverse complement strand
GTCTGTGGTGGAAGAGTCGCGGACAGTGTTCACAAGGGAGGGTAGGTGGTGGGCGGGGCTGTTCTAATCGCTCTCTCCTTCTTCTCCTCCTAGCCTCCTCATTTTGTCTCCTCCTCTCCTCGAAGTCCACGGTGCCATGGTGTACTGTACTCCTCCAGGTTTTCCTGTCCCTGGCTGTTTCTTCCCATGAGGAAGGATCGATGTCAGTTAGAGCCAGGGTGCGCTTTAGTTGATCTTTATAGCGCATTTTCGGGGCTCCTCGTGGTCTGGTGCCCTGGGTCAGTTCTCCGTAGAATATTTTCTTTGGGAGCCTAGATGCATCCATCCTATGCACGTGTCCTATCCAGCGGAGGCGGTGGTGGATGATGGTGGCCTCCACGCTGGTCAGCGAGGCACGTTCTAAGACTTCAATGTTGGTGATGTGGCTCTCCCAGGGGATTTTCAAGATCTGTCTCAGTTTCATTTGTTGGAAGCGTTCTAGGATTTTAATATCGTTTTTATATAGCGTCCATGTTTCACATGCATACAGGAGCGTGGAGAGGACTACTGCCCTGAACACCATTATTTTGGTGGTCATTGTCAGTGCGTGGTTGTTAAATACGCAGCAGTTGAGTCGGCCAAAGGCGGAGTGGGCTGCCCTGATCCTGTTCTCCACGTCCTTTTTGCTTGTGGGAGCTGATGTTAGGATGCTCCCTAGGTAGGAGAACTGGTCCACCTGTTCTAATGGTTGGTCATTCACTGTGGTATTGAAGTTGGGGAGCATCAGTCCTGGTGGATGTTGGACGAGGGTCTTGGTTTTGTCTGAGTTGACTTGCATCCCAAAACGTTCGTAGGCAGAGTTATATGCATCAGCTAACGACTGCAGGTCCTCTGCCGTCTGACCTGGGGTGGCATTGTCGTCAGCATACTGCAGTTCTCGCACAGCACACAAGGTGGTCTTGGTTCTGGCGCGGAGTCTAGCGAGGTTGAAAGCGCCTCCATCCATGCGGAAACGTAGGTCGACTGAGGGTGTGTCTGGGGGAATCTCGTTGAGCATTGCTGCGGTGTATAGCAAGAAACACGTCGGGTCCAGAACACAGCCCTGCTTCAGGCCGCCGTTGATGGGGAATGGGTCTGAAAGAGAGTTCTGGTGGCAGACTCTCCCAACCATTCCGTCATGGAGGGCACGCACCAGCTTGACAAAATCGGGTGGGCAGCCATATCTTTTGAGGACAGCCCACATGGCAGGTTGAGGTACTTTGTCCAAGGCCTTTTTCAAATCCCAGAAGATGAACATTATGGGCTGTTGTTGTTCGAGGCTCTTCTCTTGTAGTTGTCGCGCACAGAAGATCATGTCTATGGTCCCGCGGGAAGGTCGAAAGCCCCACTGGGACTCTGGCAGGACGTCTTCTGCGAGAATAAGGAGGCGGTCAAGGAGAATCCGAGCGAAAATCTTACTCGCGATGCTTAGTAGTGATATTCCCCGGTAGTTGTTACAGTTCTCCCTGTCTCCCTTCTTGAAGATGGTAATGATGTTTGCATCGCGGAAGTCACTGTGGGGGGGTCTTGGTCTCCCATATTTTCAGTATAAGGAGCATCAAACGGTTCCTCAAGCCGGGGCCACCGTGAGTGAGGAGCTCCAACGGGATGTTGTCTGGCCCTGGGGCTTTGCCGGGCTTCATGCGCTGCAGGGCCTTGTTGAAGTCATGGATGGAGGGTGGTAGTGCCATCCAGTGACGGACGGGATGCTGCGGGGACATTCGCAGGAGATCGTCTGGGGTGTCTGCTTGGTCATTGAGGAGGTTCTCAAAGTGAGACCTCCACCTGGCCAGGATGCCCTCGCTGTCGGTGATGGTCGTGGCCCCATCCGCGTCCTTCAGGCTGCCCACTGATGACCGTGTGGGACCGAATATTTCTTTTGTTGCTGCATAGAAGCTGCGCAGGTCACGTTGGTCAGCGAAACTCTGTATTTCTGCAGCTTTTCTTTGCCACCAGGTGTTTTGGGCTTCACGGATACCTCTTTGGCAACCAGCTTCAGCTACCTTGTGAGCACATTTGTTAGCTGCTGTTGGTTGGTTTTCCACAGTCAGGCGTGCTTGTCGTTTGGTTTCAATGAGAAGAGAGATGGTAGCATCATTCTCATCAAACCAATCCTGCCGTTTCTTGGTGGTGTAGCCTAGTGTTTCCTCCGCGGCATGGGCCAAGGCGTTTCTGAGGGTGGTCCAGTGGTGCTCGACAGTGGCCTGACCCACAGGGTCTGCGAGGTATTGTTCGCAGGCCTCCTTGTAGTTCTGTGCCACCTGTGGGTTGCGGAGCTTACTACAATCAAAGCGTTGGTGTGGTACGCTGTCAGGTGCCCTTCTGGGTGGTCGTAGGGTCGTCACGGAGAGTAGGGAGATGAGGAGTCTGTGGTCCGTCCAGCAGTCGTCCGCTCCGGGCATGGATCGGGTGATGCGGACGTCTCCTCGGTCTCTGGCTCTGGTCAGGACGTAGTCCAGGGTGTGCCAGTGTTTAGACCGTG
>NC_090727.1:66358936-66363936 GCF_036898095.1 Palaemon carinicauda | reverse complement strand
ACAGAAACAATTATTGAGAATATTGAGATTATTTCTAACCACGATCAATATGGAAATGGGAATTAGCTATGCCTTTCTCAGAGGGAGAGCAGAAACCTCAAGCAGTCGATCTCAGAGTGTCTGTAACTTAAATACCCAACAAGTACTTAGATCAAGGCCCCCTTCTGTTCTGTAACTTCTCTGTGCCAAAGCGAGGATCCCATCTATCCTTGTGTCTTCGAGGCTACTGTATAGTTTGAGAAAATGACCAAACTCTCTGAATCAGGTGATTGACCTTAATTGGAAACACGTAACCAAACAATGAGTTCTCTGAACTCTGTTCATTTTCATTTGTGTTCGCTCGTGTCTCGCAGTATCGTTTATTACCTCCGCCAAGGAGGTTACATTTTATTTCTACTCGGTTTAAATATTTGTCTTTTTGTTTGTCTGTCGGATTTTTACCAAATTTTAACAATAGATAGGTATTATTTAACAGAAAAACCCATTGAATTTTGGAAGTGATACGGATCAAGGTAGTGATTCTGTTTAGTATTGTTGGTATTATAGAGTAGATTCATTCACGGTGAATAAATGAAAAACTTAAAGCTTTGTCCGTAGACTTCAGTAAAATGTTGATAATCTTCATTGATGGAGGTCTCAAATATTCCAAGGAGGAAAGGAAATAAATAAACGATATAAGAAGTAATGAACAATTAAAATAAAGCATTTGAAAACATAAAAGACATTAAAACAGATATTTCATAAATAAACTGTAAAAGGACTTATGTCAGACTAGAATAATAAGAGAGCAAGAGAGAATTTCCTTTCCAATTTCCCAACAAGGGTCCGCTGTTACTCAATTCCTTACCACTCTTGCTTTTAACAATTCCCCAGGGGTGGAATGATTATCCAGCCTCAGAAAAAGGTTGAGGAATGCGCAGGGTTCAATGTTAAAACGTTAGCTGGAGTTTACAGCTTTGTTTTTCTATTCAGTTGGTAAACATTACCATTGGTTGCTGTTTTGTTTCATTTGGAGGCTTAATGGCACACTGAAGTCTTGCTTCGTATAACAATGCTCTAGTTTCTGGTCTTCATTTAACTAGAATTCCTCTTATTCATCTTTTGGAAGTAATATTCCCTTTATTGCTTTTGAAATCTCTTGTTGTTATAAATTCTATCTTTCGTAGAACCTCAATGATTTTGGATTTAACACCAGTCAATACTTACTATGTATTTCACCACTTAATGCAGCTCTTTTAGTAGGTAGTAGCTTGGCCAGGGCACCATCCACCCGAAGAGATACTACGGCCAGAGAGTTAGTGGGTTTTTTGACTGGCCATACAGTACTACATTGGATCCTTCTCGTTGCCTACACAAACGCCGAATAGTTTGGTGTATTCTTTACATATTCTCCTCTGTCCTCATACACCTTACAACAATGAGAATACCAAACAATTCTTCTCTCAAGGGGTTGACTGTTGCACTGTAATTGTTTAGTGGCTACTTTCCTCTTGGTAAGAGTAGAAGAGACTCTTTAGCTATGGTAAGCTGCTCTTCTAGGAAAAGGATACTCGAAAATCATTGTTCTTTAGTCTTGGGTAGTGCCATAGCCTCTATAACCTGGTCTTCTGCCATATGTATATAAACCATGACTTCTAAAGAAAGTAATATTAATTCTATCTGTATATGAGTTATACCTCATTATCAAGTTTTGATTTTCCCAAAGGTTTCCAACTGAGAGATCTTTAACTTGAGTCTCTCGAGACTAACTTTCTTCAATAATTGTTCCTCAAATTCGTGACTGTGAGAAATTCGCGAAAGTTTCTTCAAGTGAAATAATCTGCAAGGAGACTTTCCATATTCCAGAGCAGATTAAAATCATTAGGAGTTTCTCGTTACTGACGAATTGTGGGTCTAATTCTGAGTTGAATTATCGTATATAGTTTATAGTTTATATATGAAATATGTTTTCATGTTGTTAATGTTCTTAGAATATTTTATTTTAATTGTTCATTACTTCTTATATCGTTTATCTATTTCCTCATTCTATTTCCTCACTGGGCTATTTTCACTGTTGGAGTCCTTGGGCTTATAGCATCTTACGTTTTCAACTAGGGTTGTAGCTTAACTAGTAATAATAATAATAACAATAATAATAATAATAATGATAATGATAATGCTTTTTATATACATACATACATACATACATACATACATACATATACCCCCAAAATCTTGATAAAGAGAATTGTTTTGAAAATTGGAAGAATGGTAAACGGAAATGTGTAAAGGGGAGGGCTTTGAACTAGGCGGATGTAGAGGTTAAGTGTAAGGGGAGAATATACATGGAAATAAATCGTGTTCGAAATATAACATTTCGTTTCATGAAATAATGTGAAATTCCAGAATACGTCCCAATATTTGTCTGACTATATCATTTAATAATAAGTGAAGGGAAAGCTTGTTAGAAAGGAGAGAGAGAGAGAGAGAGAGAGAGAGAGAGAGAGAGAGGAGAGAGAGAGAGAGAGAGAGAGAGAGAGAACTCTTTAAACAGAGATAGAGAAATAAACTTTTTCAAACAGAGAGAGAGAGAGAGAGAGAGAGAGAGAGAGAGAGAGAGAGAGAGAGAGAGAGAGAGAGATAAATTCTTTAAACAGAGAGATAGAGAGAGAGGTGAGGTTATTTAACACGATTATTACCTGTTTCGAAATAAAACAGATCCATCAACAAATACGACGTAAAATAAGAATAATGAAAATGATATCAAAGTGTATCCCATGAACAATGTCTGATAACCCAAAAATATGAGACTTGTCAAGAGTTGAATAATATTAATATTATAAAGCGAAAATATATGGCACAGACTTGGCGTTATTATTAAACTGAAGACATTTTGGTGACATCTCTGTGTTAGGTAACAAGAAGATTAAAATGTTAGGGGTGGTGTAACAATATATAAACAAGAATATCCTTTATAAAACGTAACAAATGGACGTAAATTAATCTGACTTTGTTGATATTTATTACAATTTAATGTCCTTATTTATATTCCAAGTTTAGTAGTTATGATATATTTTTTTTACATGACAAAATATATTCTTAGATTTAGTATATTACAGAATAACATCATTATCATCTCCTCCTACGCCCAAAACTCCCACCAAAAAATGCATACAACGATAGAACGAAGAAAGTCATTTGAAGAGTTCCCCCTGTCACTCAAAAATGCATAGGCTACACCAACAGTGTTGTTATTATTATTATTATTATTATTATTATTATTATTATTACTTGGTAAGCTACAACCCTAGTTGGAAAAGCAGTATGCTATAAGCCCAAGGGCTCCAACAGGGAAAATAGCCCAGTGAGGAAAAGAAATAATGAAACTATAAAAGAGAAATAATTAACAATTAGAAAATATTTTAAGAACGGTAACAATAATGAAATAAATCTTTCACTCATAAACTATAAAACCTTTAAAAACTGTTTGGTAATCTCAGAGTTGTCAGGTGTATGAGGACAGAGAAGAATATGGAAGGAATAGGCCAGATTATTCGGTGTATGTGTAGGGAAAAGGAAAATGGACCGTAACCAGAGAGAAGGATCCAATGTAATACTGTGTGGCCAGTCAAAGTACCCAATAACTCTAGTGGTAGCATCTCAACGGGTAGTTGGTGTCCTGGCCAATCTACTGCTTACGCAAAGGGCCTCGGTTAGATTGAGCTGATGAGCAACTTGGTGGAGTCACGAGAACTCTGGGTGTGGAGGAGATGTCCCCCTAAATCTCGATAGAGTCACTGGCTGCAGGGTGACAGATTGGGTTTAAGTCTAAGGTGTCCCTTCGGCTTCTATTCTCGTTGCCTGGCGGATGATATTATTGGATTTTTTTTTCCTCATAACACTATTACAGCATAACACCATTGTAATATTGAAGACATGAAAAATTATTATATTATAATATAAAAATTCGCAATAATCTCGAGATGTGGAAGGACGTAATGTATGTATTACCAAAAATGACAATCAATTTTTTCTAATTATAGAATGAAAATATTGTAAAATTGACAAGAAATGGAAGGTTATTATAAAAATTATCGTTCATATTCTATCAAAAATGAAAATAAATTTTTCTTATTATGAAATAAAAACATTCGTAAAAATGACAAGAAATGGAAGGTCGTAATTATAAAAATTTTCGTTCATATATTATCAAAAATGAAATAATTTTTCTTTTATTATAGAATAAAAGTTTCGTAAAAATGACAAGAAATAGAAGGACATTATTATAAAAATTTCTGTTCATGTTTTATCAAAAACTGTAATCGTTTTTTTTTTTCTTTTTAAATATTCAACTTTTTTGGTTACCGAAACAAAATTGAAAATTTCTTTATACCATTGACCTAAATTTCTTAACAATTATCTTATAATTAAAGACATACAAATCAAACCAAAGTTTATCAAACTCGCGGTATTATTGAAAATTAGAATAAGTTTTCGAATGGTTATATATCAATTAAGGCCAATTTTGATTATCTCGCATCTGATGCAACTCCGTTAAAAACAATTTTTAATTTCCTTTCAAAATCGTTAGCAGAATAATTTGATTTTGCCACTGACACCACATTCTCTCTCTCTCTCTCTCTCTCTCTCTCTCTCTCTCTCTCTCTCTCTCTCTCTCTCATATTCCTATGTGTACTTCGAGAAAAAAGCAGAATAACTGAATTTTTTCCAGTAACACCATATTCTCTCTCTCTCTCTCTCTCTCTCTCTCTCTCTCTCTCTCTCTCTCTCTCTCTCTCTCTCTCTCTCTCTCTGTAGAATGATTACATTTATCCACTGACTCCATATTCTCTCTCTCTCTCTCTCTCTCTCTCTCTCTCTCTCTCTCTCTCTCTCTCTCTATATATATATATATATATATATATATATATATATATGCAAAATTTTTAGATTTATTCACTGACTACACTTTCTCTCTCTCTCTCTCTCTCTCTCATCTCTCTCTCTCTCTCTCTCTCTCT